>NC_135807.1:1487708-1630208 GCF_964213995.1 Mustelus asterias | reverse complement strand
GGTGTGGGTGGGGGGGTGGGTACTGGGTGTGGGTGGGGGGGTGGGTAATGGGTGGGGGGTGGGTACTGAGTGTGGGTGGGTAATGGGTGTGGGTGGGGGGGTGGGTACTGGGTGTGGGTGGGTAATGGGTGTGGGTGGGGAGTGGGTAATGGGTGTGGGTGGGGAGTGGGTAATGGGTGTGGGTGGGTGGGGGGGTGGGTACTGGGTGTGGGTGGGGAATGGGTAATGGGTGTGGGTGGGTAATGGGGGTGGGTGGGGGGTGGGTACTGGGTGTGGGTGGGGGGGTGGGTACTGGGTGTGGGTGAGGGTGTGGGTGGGGGGGTGGGTACTGGGTGTGGGTGGGGGGGTGGGTAATGGGTGTGGGTGGGGGTGTGGGTGGGGAGTGGGTAATGGGTGTGGGTGGGGGAGTGGGTACTGGGTGTGGGTGAGGGGGTGGGTGTGGGTGAGGGGGTGGGTGATGGGTGTGGGTGGGGGTGTGGGTACTGGGTGTGGGTGAGGGGGTGGGTGATGGGTGTGGGTGGGGGTATGGGTACTGGGTGTGGGTGATGGGTGAGGGGGTGGGTGGTGGGTGGGGGTGTGGGTGGGGGTATTTGGGGAGCTCTGAAGTAGATTCCAAGCTTTGGTCACTGGAATTTTGATATTTTTATTTTACTATTTTCCAGGAAAAATACAAGAAAGTGGAAAGAACTTTGAAAGCGGAATATGAGCAAAAGATGCAGGACTTCCTGAAAGGGAAGAAGGATTCAGGATCCTCGAGGAAAGGGATGTGGCCGGAAAGTCCCAAAACAGCGGAGAAGATGTGGGAACAGACAGTGATTAGCGACTACACAGCAAAACACCGGGTGTGTGGCAGCTTTTAATCAGTGTCACAATTCTCCCTGGGGATGTGGGTGTCGCTCACTGGACCAGCATTTAATACCCCTCCCTAACTGCCCCTGAGCTGCCTTCTGGAATCGCTGCAGCCCCTGCGGTGTAGGTACACTCACAGTGCTGTTAGGGAGTTCCAGGATTTTGACCCAGTGACAGTGAAGGAACGGCCAGGATAGTGAGTGACCTGGAGGGGAATCTCCAGGTGGGGGTGTTCCCAGGTATCTGCTGCCCTTGTCCTTCTAGATGGAAGCGGTCGTGGGTTTGGAAGGGGTTTCAGTGATGAGGAACAGACACCTGATTACAGATAGCTCCAAGAAAAATAGGGTGGTAATAGTTGGAGATTTTAATTTTCCCAACATTCCCAACAGCCATAGTATTAGAGGGTTGGATGGAGAGAAATTTGAGTGTATTCAGGAGGAATTTCTCATTCAGTATGTGGATGGCCCGACTAGAGAGGGGGCAAAACTTGACCTCCTCTTGGGAAATAAGGAAGGGCAGGTGACAGAAGTGTTCGTGAGGGATCACTTTGGGACCAGTGACCATAATTCCATTAGTTTTAAGATAGCTATGGAGAATGATAGGTCTGGCCCAAAAGTTAATATTCAAAATTGGGGCATGGCCAATTTTGATGGTATCAGGCAGAAACGGTTGGCAATCAGTGACTACTGGCGTGCCGCAGGGATCGGTGCTGGGGCTTCAACTATTTACCACATACACAGACGATCTGGAGGAGGGGACTGAGTGTAGGGTAACAAAGTTTGCAGATGACACAAAGATGAGTGGGAAAGCAAATTGCGTGGAGGACACAGAGAGTCTGCAGAGAGATTTGGATAGGCTAAGTGAGTGGGCAAGGATCTGGCAGATGGAGTATAACGTTGGTAAGTGTGAGGTTATCCACTTTGGAAGGAATAATAGTAAAATGGACTATTATTTAAACGGTGAAAAATTACAACATGCTGCTGTGCAGAGGGACCTGGGGGTCCTTGTGCATGAATCACAAAAACTCAGTTTTCAGGTGCAGCAGGTAATCAAGAAGGCAAATGGAATGTTGGCCTTTATCGCGAGAGGGATGGAGTATAAAAGCAGGGAGGTCATGCTGCAACTGTACAGGGTACTGGAGAGGCCGCACCTAGAGTACTGTGTGCAATTTTGGTCCCCTTATTTAAGAAAAGATATATTAGCTTTGGAGGGGGTACAGAGAAGGTTCACCAGGTTGATTCTGGAGATGAGAGGGTTAGCTTATGAGGAGAGATTGAGTAGACTGGGCCTGTACTCATTGGAGTTTAGAAGGTTGAGGGGAGATCTTATAGAGACATATAAGATAATGAAGGGGCTAGACAGGGTAGAAGCAGCGAGGTTATTTCCACTTACAATGGAAACAAGAACTAGGGGGCATAGCCTCAAAATACGGGGGAGTCAATTTAGAACAGAGTTGAGGAGGAACTTCTTCTCCCAGAGGGTAGTGAATCTCTGGAATTCTCTGCCCAATGAAGCAGTAGAGGCTACCTCGTTAAATGTGTTTAAGTCACAGATAGATAGATTTTTAACCATTAAGGGAATTAAGGGTTATGGGGAGCGGGCGGGTAAGTGGAACTGAACCCACTATCAGATCAGCCATGATCTTATTGGATGGCGGAGCAGGCTTGAGGGGCCAGATGGCCTACGCCTGCTCCTAGTTCTTATGTTCTTATAACTTTCGAAAGTTAATTGGGAGAGTCTGTGGGAAGGCAAAGGGACGTCTGGTAAGTGGCACGCTTTCAAAAGTGTGTTAACCAGGGTTCAGGGTAAACACATTCCTCTTGGAGTGAAGGGCAAGGCTGGCAGAAGTCAGGAACCCTGGATGACTCGGGATATTGAGGCCCTGGTCAAGAAGAAGAAAGAAGCACATGACATGCACAGGCAGCTGGGACCAAGTGAATCTCTTGAAGAGTATAGGGGGTGTAGGAGTCGTGTTAAGAGAGAAATCAGGGGGGCAAAAAGGGGACACGAAATTATTTTGACAGATAAGGCAAAGGAGAATCCAAAGAGCTTCTACAAATACATAAAGGGCAAAAGAGTAACAAGGGAGAGTGTAGGGCCTCTTAAGGATCAACAAGGTAATTATGTACAGATCCACAAGAGATGGGTGAGATCCTAAATGAATATTTCTCCTCAGTATTTACTGTTGAGAAAAGCATGGATGTTAGGGAACTTGGAGAATTAAATATTGATGTCTTGAGGAGTGTACATATTACAGAGAAGGAAGTGGTGGAAGTCTTAAAGCGCATCAAGGTAGATAAATCCCCGGGACCTGATGAAGTGTATCCCAAGACATTGTGGGAGGCTAGGGAGGAAATTGTGGGTCCCCTAGCGGAGATATTTGAATCATCGATAGTCACGGGTGAGGTGCCTGAAGATTGGAGAGTGGCAAATGTTGTGCCTTTGTTTAAAAAGGGCTGCAGGGAAAAGCCTGGGAACTACAGGCCAGTGAGCCTCACATCTGTGATGGGTAAATTGTTGGAAGGTATTTTGAGAGACAGGATCTACAGGCATTTAGAGACGCAAGGACTGATTAGGGACAATCAGAATGGCTTTGTGAGTGGAAAATCATGTCTTACAAATTTAATTGAGTTTTTTGAAGGGATAACCAAGAAAGTAGATGAGGGCAGTGCAGTTGATGTTGTCTACATGGACTTTAGCAAGACCTTTGACAAGGTACTGCATGGTAGGTTGTTGCACAAAGTTAAATCTCACGGGATCCAGGGTGAGGTATCTAAATGGATACAAAATTGGCTTTTTGACAGAAGCCAGAGGGTGGTTGTGGAGAGTTGTTTTTCAAACTGAAGACCTGTGACCAGCGGTGTGCCTCAGGGATCAGTGCTGGGTCCACTGTTATTTGTCATTTATATTAATGATTTGGATGAGAATATAGGGGGCATGGTTAGTAAGTTTGCAGATGACACCAAGATTGGTGGCATAGTGGACAGTGAAGAAAGTTATCTCCAATTGCAGCGGGATCTTGATCAATTGGGCCAGTGGGCTGACGAATGGCAGATGGAGTTTAATTTAGACAAATGCGAGGTGATGCATTTTGGTAGATTGAATCAGGGCAGGACTTACTCAGTTAATGGTAGGGCGTTGGGGAGCGTTACAGAACAAAGAGATCTAGGGGTACATGTTCATAGCTCCTTGAAAGTGGAGTCACAGGTGGACAGAGTGGTGAAGAAGGCATTCGGCATGCTTGGTTTCATCGGTCAGAGTATTGAATACAGGAGTTGGGACGTCTTGTTGAAGTTGTACAAGACATTGGTACGGCCACACTTGGAATACTGTGTACAATTCTGGTCACCCTATTATAGAAAGGATATTATTAAACTAGAAAGAGTGCAGAAAAGATTTACTAGGATGCTACCAGGACTTGATGGATTGAGTTATAAGGAGAGGCTGAATAGACTGGGACTTTTTTCTCTGGAGCGTAGGAGGCTGAGGGGTGACCTTATAGAGGTCTATAAAATAATGAGGGGCATAGACAAGGTAGATAGTCAATATCTTTTCCCAAAGGTGGGGGAGTCTAAAACTAGAGGGCATAGGTTTAAGGTGAGAGGGGAGAGATACACAAGTGTCCAGAGGGGCAATTGTTTCACACAGAGGGTGGTGAGTGTCTGGAACAAGCTGCCAGAGGTAGTAGTAGAGGCGGGTACAATTTTATCTTTTAAAAAGCATTTAGACAGTTACATGGGTACAAAGAACAAAGAACAGTACAGCACAGGAAACAGGCCCTTCGGCCCTCCAAGCCTGTGCCGCTCCTTGGTCCAACTAGACCAATCGTTTGTATCCCTCCATTCCCAGGCTGCTCATGTGACTATCCAGGTAAGTCTTAAACGATGTCAGCGTGCCTGCCTCCACCACCCTACTTGGCAGCGCATTCCAGGCCCCCACCACCCTCTGTGTAAAAAACATCCCTCTGATGTCTGAGTTATACTTCGCCCCTCTCACCTTGAGCCCGTGACCCCTCGTACAATGGGTATAGAGGGATATGGGTACAATGGGTATAGAGGGATATGGGTACAATGGGTATAGTGGGATATGGGCCAAATGCGGGCAATTGGGATTAGCTTAGGGGTTTTTAAAAAAAATAAAGGTGGCATGGACAAGTTGGGCTGAAGGGCCTGTTTCCATGCTGTAAACCTCGATGACTCTATGACCTTCCCTTGGTCTCTTCCAGTGAGAGATTCTTCTGCTCATGTTTATTGTAGAAAGTAATACAGATGCAGGCACCCCCACAGACACACCCCCCCACAGTGAGACAGACACACCCCCCCCCCACAGTGAGACAGACACACACCCCCACAGTGAGACAGACACACCCCCCCCCACAGTGAGACAGACACACCCCCCCCACAGTGAGACAGACACACCCCCCCACAGTGAGACAGACACACCCCCCCCACAGTGAGACAGACACACCCCCCCACAGTGAGACAGACACACCCCCCCCACAGTGAGACAGACACACCCCCCCCACAGTGAGACAGACACACCCCCCCACAGTGAGACAGACACACCCCCTCCCACAGTGAGACAGACACACACCCCCACAGTGAGACAGACACACCCCCCCCACAGTGAGACAGACACACCCCCCCCACAGTGAGACAGACACACCCCCCCACAGTGAGACAGACACACCCCCTCCCACAGTGAGACAGACACATCCCCCCACAGTGAGACAGACACACCCCCCCCCACAGTGAGACAGACACACCCCCCCACAGTGAGACAGACACACCCCCCCCACAGTGAGACAGACACACACCCCCACAGTGAGACAGACACACCCCCCCACAGTGAGACAGACACACCCCCCCCCACAGTGAGACAGACACACACCCCCACAGTGAGACAGACACACCCCCCCCACAGTGAGACAGACACACACCCCCACAGTGAGACAGACACACCCCCCCCACAGTGAGACAGACACACCCCCACACAGTGAGACAGACACACACCCCCACAGTGAGACAGACACAGCCCCCCCACAGTGAGACAGACACACCCCCCCACAGTGAGACAGACACACCCCCCCCACAGTGAGACAGACACACCCCCCCCACAGTGAGACAGACACACCCCCCCCACAGTGAGACAGACACACCCCCCCCACAGTGAGACAGACACACCCCCACACAGTGAGACAGACACACCCCCCCCACAGTGAGACAGACACACACCCCCACAGTGAGACAGACACACCCCCCCCACAGTGAGACAGACACACCCCCCCCACAGTGAGACAGACACACCCCCTCCACAGTGAGACAGACACACACCCCCACAGTGAGACAGACACACACCCCCACAGAGAGACACAGACTCACACCCCCACAGAGAGACAGGCACACACCCCCACAGAGAGACAGGCACACACCCCCTCAGAGAGACAGACACACACCCCCACAGAGAGACAGACACACACCCCCACAGAGAGACAGACACCCCCACAGAGAGACAGACACACACCCCCACAGAGAGACAGACACACACCCCCACAGCGAGACAGACACACACCCCCACAGCGAGACAGACACACACCCCCACAGAGAGACACAGACTCACACCCACAGAGACATGGATGCACAACACAGAAATACACACGCCCCCACATCAGAGATATGCACACACATCCACAGAAACACAGACACGCACCCACAGAGACACAGGCATGCACACGGAAATGCAGACACAAAACCACACAGACATGAACCCACAAAGACAGATTTTTGAACAGTAAAGGAATGATGGTGGAGCAGCTCGAGGGGCCAAATGGCCTCCTCCTGCTCTGAGTTCTTATGTTCTTGTGAGACACACACACACACACGCACAGGGACAGACATGTAGACACAGACACACATGTACCAGCTGACACCCACTTGCAGACAGGCACACACACACCTGCGGGCATGAACTCACAGACACACAAACATGCACAGAGACAGACAAATAGACACAGGCACGCGTGCAGACATGCCCCACACATACAGAGAAACCATGAGGGAGAGCGACAGGGAGGGAAAAGAAAAGAGAGACTGTGAGGGAGATGGAAGGAAGGATAGAGGAGGAGGAGAGAGAGAAAGAGAGGAGGGGGAGAGACCGGAAGACAGCGGGAAGAGAGAGAGAGGGACGGGGAATTGGCAGAGAAGGAATCATTGGGCAGAGACGGATGAAGGAACTGGAGGGAGAGACAAAGGGAGAGATGGAGAGAATGCTGCTTTGTCTTTCATTTGGCAAGTCACCCCCAGGATTCCAGCTGGAATCTGCCAGTGAGCAGAGCGGGTTTGTCGTGTTGAGTTGCTGTAAATTCTGAAATGGGTTTTGTTGTTTGAACAGTTTTTACTGATTGCTTCTCACATTCGCAGAATGATCGTAAGAAAGCGCAGTCAGCAATGGAGGCTGCCTGGAAAGCCATGGAGAAGAAGGAGAAGATTCCCTGGATTAAGAAGGCAGCCGATGACCAGAGGAGATATGAGGTATGTGCAAAGTTCATGGTAAAGCTCCCAGAGGCACGAGGTCAGGTTTCCATTTGATTTGATTTGATTTATTGTCACATGTATTAACATACCGTGAAAAGTATTGTTTCTTACGCGCTATACAGACAAAGCATACCGCTCATAGAGAAAGAAAGGAGAGAGTGCAGAATGTAGTGTTACAGTCATAGCTCGGGTGTAGAGAAAGATCAACTTAATGCAAGGTAGGTCCATTCAAAAGTCTGACAGCAGCAGGGAAGAAGCTGTTCTTGAGTCGGTTGGTACGAATATATAAAAAAAAAGAGCGGCGAAAGTAAACATTGGTCCTTTAGAGGATGAGAAGGGGGATGTAATAACTGGAAATGAGAAAATGGCTGAGGCATTGAACAGGTATTTTGTGTCAGTTTTCACAGTGGAAAACACAAATAACATGCCAAAAATTGATGACAGGAAGGCTATGGCAGGTGAGAACCTAGAAACTATCATCATCACGAAAGAGGTAGTGTTGGGCAAGTTAATGGGGCGAAAGGTAGACAAGTCTCCTGGTCCTGATGGAATGCATCCCAGGGTTCTAAAAGAGATGGCAGGAGAAATAGCAAATGCACTAGTGGTAATTTACCAAAATTCGCTGGACTCTGGGGTGGTTCCCGCAGATTGGAAAACAGCAAATGTGACGCCACTGTTTAAAAAGGAGGTAGACAAAAGGCGGGTAACTATAGGCCGGTTAGCTTAACTTCTCTGGTAGGGAAAATGCTTGACTCTATCATCAAGGAAGAAATAGCGAGACATCTGGATATAAATTGTCCTATTGGTAAGACGCAGCATGGATTCATGAAGGGAAGGTCATGTTTGACTAATTTGGTGGAATTCTTTGAGAACATTACATGTGCAGTGGACAATGGGGAACCTGTGGATGTGGTGTATCTGGATTTCCAGAAGGCATTTGACAAGGTGCCGCACCAAAGACTGTTACATAAGATAAAGGTGCACAGTGTTACGGGTAATGTATTTGCATGGATAGAGGATTGGTTAACTAACAGAAAGCAAAGAGTGGGGGTAAATGGGTGTTTTTCTGGTTGGCGATCAGTGACTAGTGATGTGCCTCAGGGATCAGTGTTGGGACCACAATTGTTTACAATTTACATAGATGATTTGGAGTTGGGACCGTGTAGTGTGTCAAAATTCGCAGATGGCACTAAGATGGGTGGAAGAGCAAAGTGTGCAGAGGACGCTGAAAGTCTGCAAAGGGATATAGATAATCTAAGTGAGGGGGCGAGGGTCTGGCAGATGGAGAACAATGTTGGTAAATGTGAGGTCATCCATTTTAGTAGGAATAACAGCAAAATGGACTATTATTTAAATGGTAAAAAATTGCAGCATGCTGCTGTGCAGAGGGACCCGGGCGTCCTTGTGCAGGAATCTCAAGGAATTGGTTTGCAGGTGCAGCAGGTAATTAAGAAGGCAAATGGAATTTTGTCCTTCATTGCTAGAGGGATGGAGTTTAAAAACAGCGAGATTATGTTGCAGCTGTATAAGGTGCTGGTGAGGCCACACCTGGAGTACTGTGTACAGTTTTGGTCTCCTTACTTGAGAAAGGATATACTGGCACTGGAGGGGGTGCAGAGGAGATTCACTAGGTTGATTCCGGAGTTGAGAGGGTTGTCTTATGAGGAGAGACGGAGTAGACTGGGGCTAGACTCATTGGGATTCAGAAGAATGAGGGGAGATCTTATAGAAACATATAAGATTATGAGATAGAAGCAGGGAAGTTGTTTCCACTGGCGGGTGAAACGAGAACTAGGGGACATAGCCTCAAAATAAGGGGAAGCAAATTTAGGACTGAGTTGAGGAGGAACTTCTTCACACAAAGGGTTGTGAATCTGTGGAATTCCCTGCCCAGTGAAGCAGTTGAGGCTACCTCATTGAATGTTTTTAAGGCAAGGATAGATAAATTTTTAAACAGTAAAGGAATTAAGGGTTATGGTGAGCGGGCGGGTAAGTGGAGCTGAGTCCACAAAAAGATCAGCCATGGTCTTATTGAATGGCGGAGCAGGCTCGAGGGGCCAGATGGCCTACTCCTGCTCTGAGTTCTTATGCTCGTGACTCAGACTTTTGTATCTTTTTCTCGACAGAAGAAGGTGGAAGAGAGAATGTTCGGGGTGTGTGGGGTCCTTAATTATGCCGGCTGCTTTGCCGAGGCAGCGGGAAGTGTAGACAGAGTCAATGGATGGGAGGCTGGTTTGGACTGGGCTTTGTTCACAACCCTTTGTAGTTCCTTGCGGTGTTGGGCAGAGCAGGAGCCCCATACCAAGCTGTGATACAACCAGAAAGAATGCTTTCTATGGTGCATCTGTAAAAGTTAGTGAGAGCTGTAGCTGACATGCCAAATTTCCTAGTCTTCTGAGAAAGTAGAGGCGTTGGTGGGGCTTTCTTAACTATAGCATCCGCTTGGGGAGACCAGGACAGGTTGTTGGTGATCTGGACACCTAAAATCCTGAAGCTCTCGACCCTTTCTACTTCGTCCCTGTTGATGTAGACAGGGGCATGTTCTCCACTCCGTTTCCTGAAGTCGATGACAATCTTCTTCGTTTTGTTGACATCGAGGGAGAGATTATTGTTGCCGCACCAGTTCACCAGATTCTCTATCTCATTCCTGTACTCTGTCTCATCATTGTTTGACATCTGGCCCACTATGGTGGTGTCGTCAGCAAACTTGGCCACACAGTTGGCCACAAATTTGGCCACACAGGTCCTGGGGCACCAACTGCCCTCAGGATTCCTTACCCCAATGAAAACAAACCAACTCCACCAGCATGAGAGAATTGCATTTAGATAGCAGCTTTCACCATCACACAGGTGAGGACATCCCAGAATAACAGAGACCAGAGAATCAAGCAGCAAAGTGATAATGGCCTGATAACCTGTTGTTTGTAATGCTGATTGGCCAGGCTAGTGGGAGAATTCCCCTGCCCTTTGATATACCGCCTGCGATCTCTTACATCCACCTGAGCTGCCAGGACCTCGCTTTAATGTCTTACCCAATGGATGAGACCTCGGGCAGTGCTGTGCTCCCTCGGTACTGCATGGTGTGTCAGCCTAACTTTGTGTGCTCAAGTCATGGTTGCACAGTGGTTAGCACTGTGTCTCACAGCGCCAGGGACCCGGGGATAATTCCAGCCTCTGGTCACTGTGTGGAGTTTGCTCGTTCTCCCCGTATCTGTGTGGGTTTCCCCCAGGTGCTCCGATTTCCTCCCACAGTCCAAAGATGTGTGGGTTAGATGGGTTGGCCGTGCTAAATTGCCCCTTAGTGTGAGGGGGAGCGAGAGTAAATGAATGGGGTTATGGGAATAGGCCTTGGGTGCGATTGTTGTCAGTGCAGGATCAATGGGCCGAATAGCCACTTTCTGCAGTGTCAGGATTCGATGAAGTCTTGGAGTGGGAATTGAACCCAGAAACCTGTGATTGACGGGGAATGTGTGAGTCACAGTCACCAAGTGTATCAATGTCATAAAGTAGAAAACATGACAGTTTGAAAACAGCAACAACAAAGACTAAACAAACTGTTTCAGTTGTGGATTGAGGGAGCAATGTTGGCCCAGGAAACGAGGTCAAACTCTGCTCATCTTCAGCCAATGACACGGGATCTTTTACATTGCCAGAAATAGCAGTTGGGACCTTGAGTTAACATTTCAGCCAAAAGAAAGCACGTCAACAGTGCGGCACTCCCTCAGCACTGACCCTCTGACAGTGCGGCACTCCCTCAGCACTGACCCTCCGACAGTGCGGCACTCCCTCAGTACTGACCCTCTGACAGTGCGGCACTCCCTCAGCACTGACCCTCCGACAGTGCGGCACTCCCTCAGTACTGACCCTCTGACAGTGCGGCACTCCCTCAGTACTGACCCTCTGACGGTGCGGCACTCCCTCAGTACTGACCCTCTGACAGTGCAGCACTCCCTCAATACTGACCCTCTGACAGTGTGGCACTCCCTCAGTACTGACCCTCTGACAGTGCAGCACTTCCTCAGTACTGACCCTCTGACAGTGCGGCACTCCCTCAGTACTGACCCTCTGACAGTGCGGCACTCCGTCAGTACTGACCCTCTGACAGTGCAACACTCCCTCAGTACTGACCCTCTGACAGTGCGGCACTCCCTCAGTACTGACCCTCTGACAGTGCGGCACTCCCTCAGTACTGATCCTCTGACAGTGCGGCACTCCCTCAATATTGACCCTCTGACAGTGCGGCACTCCCTCAGTACTGATCCTCTGACAGTGCAGCACTCCCTCAGTACTGATCCTCTGACAGTATGGCACTCCCTCAATATTGACCCTCTGACAGTGCGGCACTCCCTCAGTACTGACCCTCTGACAGTGCAGCACTCCCTCAGTACTGACCCTCTGACAGAGCAGCACTCCCTCAGTACTGACCCTCTGACAGTGCGGCACTCCCTCAGTACTGACCCTCTGACAGTGCGGCATTCCCTCAGTACTGACCCTCTGACAGTGCGGCATTCCCTCAGCACTGACCCTCTGACAGTGCGGCACTCCCTCAGTACTGACCCTCTGACAGTGCGGCATTCCCTCAGTACTGACCCTCTGACAGTGCGGCATTCCCTCAGCACTGACCCTCTGACAGTGCGGCACTCCCTCAGTACTGACCCTCTGACAGTGCGGCACTCCCTCAGTACTGACTCTCTGACAGTGCGGCACTCCCTCAGTACTGACCCTCTGACAGTGCGGCACTCCCTCAGTAGTGACCCTCTGACAGTGCGGCACTCCCTCAGAACTGACCCTCTGACAGTGCGGCGCTCCCTCAGTACTGACCCTCTGACAGTGCGGCACTCCCTCAGAACTGACCCTCTGACAGTGCGGCACTCCCTCAGAACTGACCCTCTGACAGTGCGGCACTCCCTCAGCACTGACCCTCTGACAGTGCAGACGATGGTCTGTTTCAATACAGAAGGCTGCTATTTGGATTAACATCATGCCTGCTCTATTCTAGAGACAGTAAGAAGTCTCACAACACCAGGTTAAAGTCCAACAGGTTTATTTGGTAGCAAAATCCACTAGCTTTCGGAGTGCTGCTCCTTCATCAGGTGAGTGGGAGTTCTGTTCACAAACAGGGCATATAAAGACACAAACTCAATTTATAAAATAATGGTTGGAATGCGAGTCTTTACAGGTAATCAAGTCTTAAAGGTACAGACAATGTGAGTGGAGAGAGGGTTAAGCACAGGTTAAAGAGATGTGTATTGTCTCCAGACAGGACAGTTAGTGAGATTTTGCAAGCCCAGGCAAGTCATGAGGGTCACTAACTGTCCTGGCCGGAGACAATACACATCTCTTTAACCTGTGCTTAACCCTCTCTCCACTCACATTGTCTGTACCTTTAAGACTTGATTACCTGTAAAGACTCACATTCCAATCATTATTTTGTAAATTGAGTTTGTGTCTTTATATGCCCTGTTTGTGAACAGAACTCCCACTCACCTGACGAAGGGGCAGTGCTCTGAAAGCGAGTGGCTTTTGCTACCAAATAAACCTGTTGGACTTTAACCTGGTGTTGTGAGATTTCTTACTGTGTTTACCCCAGTCCAACGCCGGCAGCTCCACATCTATTCTAGAGATCCAGGGATGAAATTCTGAGTGGTGTGAATGGTGTGCAGTGTTAATCAGATGGTATCTTCATTATGTTCAAGTGAGCAAGAGCACTTGAAGAATGTGGAAGCTACATTGGGACATCTGCAAAAACATCATCCCCAGGTCAAAAAGGAAAGGGGTAACTTATTCAGAACAAAGAAAAGTCCAGCACAGGAACAGGCCCTTCGGCCCTCCAAGCCCGTGCCGATCATAATACTGAAACTAAACTATAAAGAACCTTCTGCCCTTACTCGGTCCGTATCCCTCTATTCCCCCTATTCATGTCCCCATCCAGATACCTCTTAAATGTTGCTAATGTGAATACATCTTCTCAATCTACAAATTACTTGGGTAATATAATTGATAATGATGACTTACATAAAGAACCAAAAGAAATGGCAGCAATTTTAGAAGCACATCATAAGAACATAGGAATTAGGAAGAGATGCAGGCTAATTCAGCCCTTCGAGCTTGCTCCGCCATTCAATCCATGATCTAAAGTCCACCTCCCCACCTGTTCCCCATATCCCCTTATTCCTTTTTCTATTAGAGATATATCTATCTCAACATCCTCAAAATGTGACGCAACTGAGGTTGATTAACTATTTCTCAGCACGGTGGCACAGTGATTAGCACCGCTGCTTCACAGCGCCAGGGAGCCGGGTTTAATTCCAGCCTTGGGTCACTGTCTGTGTGGAGCTTGCACGTTCTCCCCGTGTCTGCGTGGGTTTCTTCCGGGTGCTCTGGTTTCCCCCCACAGTCCGAAAGACGTGCAGGTTAGGTGGATTGGACGTGCTAAATTAGTCTCCCAAATTGTGGAGTTGGGTGTATTAGCCATGGTAAATTGTGGAGTTGGGTGTATTAGCCATGGTAAATTGTGGAGTTGGGTGTATTAGCCATGGTAAATTGTGGAGTTGGGTGTATTAGCCATGGTAAATTGTGGAGTTGGGTGTATTAGCCATGGTAAATTGTGGAGCTGGGTGTATTAGCCATGGTAAATGTGCAGGGTAACGGAATAGGGCCGAAGAGAGTGGGCGTGTGAAAGAAGCTCTTTCGGAGAGTCGGTGCAGACTCGATGGGCCGAATGGCCTCCTACACTGTTGGGATTCTATGGATTATGGTAAATTCGTTCCAAATTTATCTCTCATTTCTCCTCTTCCACAATCTTCGCTTGAATCGACACATGTCAGCCCCGATAGCTTACTGTGCATCCACTTAACCAATCAGCAGCACACTGCAACACCACCTGGAGGCTATGTCACACTCCAGTGTCGCTCTCATCCTTCAGATGAGTTGGGTTAATGGAGGCTCCACCTCCTCAATGCCTGAGTAACCCCACTCCCATCATCAGCATGACTGGCGGACTCAGACAGAGTGAGTCTTGTTGTAACAGTATTCCTGTTGTGTTGTAGAGGGAACTTATGGAGAGACGCTGCTGCCCCTCAGCGCAGAGCTCCAAGAAACTGAAGTTTGACGGCGAGCCAAAGAAACCACCAATGTAAGTGACTGTCCATCCACTGAACCCCCACTGACCATCCTCTGTCCACCCTCCATCCACTGACCCCCTCCATCCACCCCAGAAAGAGTGGCTAAAGTAAACATTGGTCCTTTAGAGGATGAGAAGGGGGATGTAATAACTGGAAATAAGAAAATGGCTGAGGCATTGAACAGGTATTTTGTGTCGGTCTTCACAGTGGAAGACACAAATAACATGCCAAAAATTGATGACAGGAAGACTATGGCAGGTGAGAACCTAGAAACTATCATTATCATGAAAGAGGTATTGTTGGGCAAGTTAATGGGGCTAAAGGTAGACAAGTCTCCTGGTCCTGATGGAATGCATCCCAGGGTTCTAAAAGAGATGGCGGGGGAAATAGCAAATGCACTAGTGGTAATTTACCAAAATTCGCTGGACTCTGGGGTGGTTCCCACAGATTGGAAAACAGCAAATGTGACACCACTGTTTAAAAAAGGAGGTAGACAAAAGGCGGGTAACTATAGGCCGGTTAGTTTAACTTCTGTAGCAGGGAAAATGCTTGAATCTATCATCAAGGAAGAAATAGCGAGACATCTGGATATAAATTGTCCCATTGGGAAGATGCAGCATGGGTTCATGAAGAGCAGGTCATGTTTGACTAATTTGGTGGAATTCTTTGAGAACATTACATGTGCAGTGGACAATGGGGAACCTGTGGATGTGGTGTATCTGGATTTCCAGAAGGCATTTGACAAGGTGCCGCACCAAAGACTGCTACATAAGATAAAGGTGCACAGTGTTACGGGTAATGTATTAGCATGGATAGAGGATTGGTTAACTAACAGAAAGCAAAGAGTGGGGGTAAATGGGTGTTTTTCTGGTTGGCGATCAGTGACTAGTGGTGTGCCTCAGGGATCAGTGTTGGGACCGCAATTGTTTACGATTTACATAGATGATTTGGAGTTGGGGACCAAGTGTAGTGTGTCAAAATTCGCAGCTGACACTAAGAGGAGTGGCAGAGCAAAGTGTGCAGAGGACGCTGAAAGTCTGCAAAGGGATATAGATAATCTAAGTGAGTGGGCGAGGGTCTGGCAGATGGAGAACAATGTTGGTAAATGTGAGGTCATCCATTTTGGTAGGAATAATAGCAAAATGGACTATTATTTAAATGATAAAAAAATTGCAGCATGCTGCTGTGCAGAGGGATCTGGGTGTCCTTGTGCAGGAATCTCAAGGAGTTGGTTTGCCGGTGCAGCAGGTAATTAAGAAGGCAAATGGAATTTTGTCCTCATTGCTAGAGTTTAAAAACAGCGAGATTATGTTGCAGCTGTATAAGGTGCTTCTGAGGCCACACCTGGAGTATTGTGTACAGTTTTGGTCACCTTACTTGAGAAAGGATATACTGGCACTGGAGGGAGTGCAGAGGAGATTCACTAGATTGATTCCAGAGTTGAGAGGGTTGGCTTATGAGGAGAGACTGAGTAGACTGGGACTATACTCATTGGAATTTAGAAGAATGGGGGAAGATCTTATAGAAACATATAAGATTATGAAGGGAATAGATAAGATAGAAGCAGGGAAGTTGTTTCCACTGGCGGGTGAAACTGGAACTCGGGGGCATGGCTTCAAAATAAGGGGAAGCAGATTTAGGACTGAGTTGAGGAGGAACTTCTTCACACACAGGGTTGTGAATCTGTGGAATTCCCTGCCCGGTGAAGCAGTTGAGGCTACCTCATTGAATGATTTTAAGGGAAGGATAGATACATTTTTGAACAGTAAAGAATTAAGGGTTATGGTGAGCGGGCGGGTAAGTGGAGCTGATTCCACAAAAAGATCAGTCATGATCTTATTGAATGGCGGAGCAGGCTTGAGGGGCCAGATGGCCCACTCCTGCTCCTAGTTCTTATGTTCTTATCCATTCTCCAACCACTGACCCCCGACTGACCACTCACTCCCCACCCTCCATCCACTCTCCATCCACCCACTGACCACTGTCTGACCATTCACTGACCTCTCTCCATCCCCTGTCCAGCCACTGACCACCCTCTGTCCACTCTCCACCCTCTAACCACCCTCCATCCACCGTCCATCCACTGACCACCCTCTGTCCACTGACCATTAGTGACAGTCCATTCACCCTGCAGTCTGCCCGCACCCAGCCTTGTGCTGCCCATTCAGCACCAGAGGCTGTTCACTGCAGCCAGTGTGAGGGTGAGGGGGCCACCCAAGCTCACGGAGGCACCAACACCCAAAGCAGAACACTGGCCCGCGTTCCTCTGAGTTGGTGATTTGAACGATTGCAATGCGGAATGGACAGTGTTTCACCCATTGCCCCTTCCCCGCTCGCCCCACCCCTCCCTCCCCTTCCATTCCCACCTGCTAACTCCTCTCCGGCCCCTCCCTCTCTGGCCCCTCCCTCTCTGGCCCCTCCCTCTACGGCCCCTCCCTCTACGGCCCCTCCCTCTACGGCCCCTCCCTCCCCGCCTCCCCGGCCCCTCCCACCCCGGCCCCTCCCTCCCTCCCCCTCTGGCCCCTCCCCCTCCGGCCCCTCCCACCCCAGTCCCCCCTGGCCCCTCCCTGCCCAGCCCCTCCCTCCCTCCCTCCCCGGTCCCTCCCTCCCTCCCTGGTCCCTCCCTCCCCGGCCCTCCCTCCCACCCCGGCCCGGCCCCTCCCTTCCTCCCTCCCCGGCCCTCCCTCCCACCCCGGCCCCTCCCTCCCACCCCAGCCCCTCCCCCCTCCCTTCCTCCCCGGCCACTCCCCCCCCCCATCCCTCCCTCCCGGGCCCCTCCCTCCCTCCGCTCCCCGGCCCCTCCCTCTCACTCTGATGACCTGTGCTGTGCTGTTGATGCAGGAGTGGTTACCAGATGTTCTCCCAGGAGTTACTGACCAGTGGGGAACTCAACCACTTTGGGCTGAAGGAGAGGATGGTGGAGATCGGGAAGCGGTGGCAGAAACACAGCCAATCCCGGAAAGATGGTTACAAGAAGCTGGTGGAGGAGCAGCAGCAGCAATACAAGACTGAGCTGGAAGCCTGGCTCAAAGTGAGTGTCCTCAATGTGTTAACACCAGGACTGTGTACAATCAGAGAATCACACAGCGCAGAAGAGGCCCTTCAGCCCATCGAGTCTGCACTGACACATTAGAAACACCTGATCTCCCACCTAATCCCATCTGCCAGCACTGGGCCCATAGCCCTGAATGTTACGATGTGTCAAGTGCTGATCCAGATACTTTTTAAAGGATGTGAGGCATCCCACCCCCACCACCCTCCCAGGCAGCGCATTCCAGACCGTCACTACCCTCAAATCCCCCCTAAACCTCCTGCCCCTCACCTTGAACCTATGTCCCCTCGTGACTGACCCTCAACTCAGGGGGAACAGCTGCTCCTTACCCACTCTGTCCGTGTCCCCCATAATCTTGAACACCTCGATCAGGTCTCCCTCAGTCTTCTCTGCTCCAATGAAAACAACCCAAGCCTATCCAACCTCTCTTCATAACTTAAATGTTCCATCCCAGGCAGCATCCTGGTGAATCTCCTCTGCACCCCCTCCAGTGCAATCACATCCTTCCTATAATGTGGCGACCAGAACTGCACACAGTGCTCCAGCTGTGGCCTCACCAAAGTTCTATACAACTCCAACTCTACTTCCCTGCTTTTGTAATCAATGCCTCGATTGATAAAGGTGAGTGTCCCATATGCCTTTTTCACCATCCTACTAACATGCCCTTCCACTGCCAGAGATCTGTGGACAAACACGCCAAGGCCCCTTTGTTCCACAGAATTTATAAGTTTCCTACCATTCATTGAGTACTTCCTTGTCAAATTACTCCTTCCTCACACTTTTCAGGGTTAAATTCCATCTGCCACTTATCTGCCCATTTGACCATTCCATCTACATCTTCTTGTAGCCCAAGACACTCTGTCTCACTGTTAACCACCTGGCCGATCTTTGTGTCATCCACAAACTTACTGATCCTACTCCCCACATAGCCTTCAATGTCATTTATATAAATGATGAATAATAGGGGGCCCAGCACAGATCCCTGTGGTACGCCACTGGACACCGGCTTCCAGTCACTAAAGCAGCCGTCTGTCTCCACCCTCTGTCTCCTACAACTGAGCCAATTTTGAATCCACTTTATCAAATTACCCTGTATCCCATGTGAATTTACCTTCTTTACAAGTCTCCCATGTGGGACCTTGTCAAAGGTTTTGCTGAAATCCATATAAACTACATCGACTGCACTCCCCTCATCTACACACCTGGTCACCTCCTCAAAAAATTCAATCAAATTTGTTCGGCGTGACCTCCTCTGATGAAGCCATGCTGACTATCCCTGGTCAAGCTTTCCCTCTCCCAAGTGGAGATAGATGCTCTCCTTCAGAGGTTTCTCCAATAGTTTCCCTACCACTGACGTGAGACTCCCTGGTCTGTAGTTCCCTGGTTTATCTCTACAACCCTCCTTAAATAGCGGAACCACATTAGCTGTTCCCCAGTCGTCTGGCACCTCCCCCGTGGCCAGAGAGGAATTGAAAGTTTGGGTCAGAGTCCCTGCAATCTCCTCCCTTGCCTCCCACAGCAGCCTCGGGCACAATTCATCCGGACCTGGAGATTTATCCACTGTTAAAGCTGCCACCAACTCCAACACCTTGTTCTTCCCTGTGTCAATTTGCTCAAGAACCTCACAGTCTCTCTGTCTGAATTCCACACCATCGTCCTCATTCTCTTGGGTGAAGGCGGATGTGATGTTTCATTCAACACTCTACCAATGTCCTCTGGCTCCCCCCACAGATTGCCCCCTCGCTCCCTAATGGACCCCTGCTCTTTCCCTGGTTATCCTCTTCCCATTGATATACTTGGAGAATATCTTGGGATTTTCCCTACTTTTACCAGCCAGAGTTTTCTCATATCCCTTCATTCTTAATTGCTTCCTTAAGCTGCACCCTGCATTTTCTAAAACACTATAACTTTGTTGTGGGAAATTTACCACCGGAGTCAGACTGGAGGTTCAATAACACAGCTTTATTTCGGACACGAAGCTTCGGGGAGAAGGCACTGGTACTCCGCAGTACTTGGCAGCTACCTTCTCAATCATACAATAGCAGTCGATCATTTTTATACCTTTCAGACAATAGGTAGTCCGGACATTAGCCGTTTAACACATCATTATAGTTGAGTAGACAGATCATGGTGATCGATAGTTAACACATCGTTACAATCAGATAGGTACAGACATGGGCAGTTAACATCGCATTGTTCATAGAATGGATACATTTCCTCTATCAATGACTGGTTTCGATCTATACATACAGTGATTGGTTTTGTTGTATTTATGTTCCCATCTGGGGCTGATCTTATTATCAGTCTTTATTGTTCTGGGTCTGCCCTTATCTTTAAAGTGCCTCAAGCTCTGACTAGCTTCCTGCAGCATTTCGGTTCCTGCATGTTTTAACTTTAACTGTGCTAAAAGCCAGTGCCTGTTAATGTCCCTTCCCAGGTAACCATTTTGTGTGCCAGGCAACCATTCCTTTATTTTCCCCACTTCAACTTTCTATAACTCACTATAAAATAATGAGGGGCACAGATCAGCTAGATAGTCAATATCTTTTCCCAAAGGTAGGGGAGTCTAAAACTAGAGGGCATAGGTTTAAGGTGAGAGGGGAGAGATACAAAAGTGTCCAGAGGGGCAATTTATTCACACACAGGGTGGTGAGTGTCTGGAACAAGCTGCCAGAGGTAGTAGTAGAGGCGGGTACAATTTTGTCTTTTAAAAAATGTTTAGACAGTTACATGGGTACAATGGGTATAGAGGGATATGGGCCAAATGCGGGCAATTGGGACTAGCTGAGGGGTTTAAAAAAAAAAGGCGACAAGTTGGGCCGAAGGGCCTGTTTCCATGCTGTAAACCTCTATGACTAATGCCTCCTTTTTAAAAGCTGTTCTTTTTCTTCTAGAATCATAGAATCATAGAAACCCTACAGTCCAGAAGGAGGCCATTCGGCCCATCGAGTCTGCACCGACCACAATCCCACCCAGGCCCTACCTATCCCCACATATTTACCCGCTAATCCCTCTAACCTACGCATCTCAGGACTCTAAGGGGCAATTTTTAACCTGGCCAATCAACCTAACCCGCACATCTCTGGACTGTGGGAGGAAACCGGAGCACCCGGAGGAAACCCACGCAGACACGAGGAGAATGTGCAAACTCCACACAGACAGTGACCCGAGCCGGGAATCGAACCCGGGACCCTGGAGCTGTGAAGCAGCAGTGCTAACCACTGTGCTACCGTGCCGCCCGATTTCTATTTATATCCTGAATATCTCTGGTCATCCATAGTTCTCTGGGCTTGTTATTCCTATCTATCACCCCTGGGGAACACATTGGGCTGCATCCTCACCATTTCCTTTCTGAATGCCACCCACTGCTCTTCTGTAGATTTTCCCGTTAGTAGCTGTTCCCAGTCTACCTCGGCCAGATCCTGTCTTATTTTACTGAAATCCACTCTCCCTTCCTTGTTAGACCTTCCACATACTGATTAAAGTTCTCCTGTACACATTTCAAGAAATCCACTCCATCCAAGCCCTTAACACTATGTATAGAACCATAGAAAATTACAGCTGAGAAACAGGCCTTTTGGCCCTTCTTGTCTGTGCCGAACCATTTTATGCCTAGTCCCACTGACCTGCACTTGGACCATATCCCTCCACACCACTCTCATCCATGAACCCGTCCAAGTTTTTCTTAAATGTTAAAAGTGACCCCGCATTTACCACTTTATCCGGCAGCTCATTCCACACTCCCACCACTCTCTGCGTGAAGAAGCCCCCCCTAATATTCCCTTTAAACTTTTCTCCTTTCACCCTTAACCCATGCCCTCTGGTTTTTTTCTCCCCTCGCCTCAGCGGAAAAAGCCTGCTTGCATTCACTCTATCTATACCCATCAAAATCTTATACACCTCTATCAAATCTCCCCTCAATCTTCTACGCTCCAGGGAATAAAGTCCCAACCTATTCAATCTCTCTCTGTAACTCAGCTTCTCAAGTCCCGGCAACATCCTTGTGAACCTTCTCTGCACTCTTTCAACCTTATTTACATCCTTCCTGTAACTAGGTGACCAAAACTGTACACAATACTCCAAATATGGCCTCACCAATGCCTTATATAACCTTACCATAACACTCCAACTTTTATACTCGATACTCCGATTTATAAAGGCCAACGTACCAAAGGCACTCTTTACGACCCTATCCACCTGTGACGTCACTTTTAGGGAATTCTGTACCTGTATTCCCAGATCCCTCTGTTCAACTGCACTGTTCAGAGTCCTACCATTTACCCTGTACGTTCTTCTTTGGTTTGTCCTTCCAAAGTGCAATATCTCACACTTGTCTGCGTTAAATTCCATTTGCCATTTTTCAGCCCATTTTTCTAGTTGGTCCAAATCCCTCTGCAAGCTTTGAAAACCTTCCTCACTGTCCACTACACCTCCAATCTTTGTATCATCTGCAAACTTGCTGATCCAATTTACCACATTATCATCTAGATCATTGATATAGATGACAAACAACAATGGACCCAACACCGATCCCTGTGGCACACCACTAGTCACAGGCCTCCACTCGGACAAGCAATCCTCCACAACCACTCTCTGGCTTCTTCCATTGAGCCAGTGTCTAATCCAATTTACTACCTCCCCATGTATACCTAGCGACTGAACCTTCCTAACTAACCTCCCATGAGGGACCTTGTCAAAGGCCTTGCTGAAATCCAGGTAGACAACATCTACCGCCTTCCCTTCATCCACTTTCCTGGTAACCTCCTCGAAAAACTCTAATAGATTGGTCAAACATGACCTACCACGCACAAAGCCATGTTGACTCTCCCTAATAAGTCCCTGTCTATCCAAATATTTGTAGATCCTATCCCTTATCACACCTTCCAATAACTTGCCCACCACCGACGTCAAACTTACTGGCCGATAATTTCCCGGATTTCTTTTGGAACCTTTTTTAAACAACCCAGTTATATCCCAGTTAATGTTGGGAAAGTTGAAATCACCGAATATAATAATCCTATTATTGTTTTTACACTCCTCCACAAACTGAGCACAGATTTGCTGCTGAATATCCCGCTGACTACCTGGGGGGTCTATAATAAACACCTAACAATGTGCCTCCTTTTTTATTCCTAAACTCTACCCACAAAGCTTCATTTGATGCTTCCTCCGAGATATCGCCTCTCCCGACTGCAGTGACTGATTCCTTAACTAAGAATGCAATGTCTCCTCCTCTTTTACCCCCTTCCCGTCTCACCTGAACGGTCTATCTCCTGGCATGTCGAGTTGCCAATCGTGTCCTTCCTTTAACCACGTCTCTGTGATGGCGTCGATATCACACTTCTACATCTTAATCATTGCCCTCAACTCATCTGTTTTACATGCAACACTCCGAGTGTTAACGTAGAGGCCATCCAGCCTGACCTTACTGCCTTGAAACATAATACAGCTGCACTCCCTCTGACTTGTTTGTTTTGCTCTATGATTGTATTCCCTTATTCTGCAAACAATCTCTGTCCCCTCCGCCTGCCAAATTAGTTTAAATTGTACTCCAGTGTTATACAGCGATAGACCCGTTCCACCAGTACTGTACCCCAGTGTTATACAGCGACAGACCCGTCCCACCAGTACTGTACCCCGGTGCTAAACAGTGACAGACCCGTCCCCACCAGTACTGTACCCCAGTGTCACACAGCGACAGACCCGTTCCACCAGTACTGTACCCCAGTGTTAAACAGTGACAGACCCATCCCCACCAGTACTGTACCCCAGTGTTATACAGTGACAGACCCGTCCCCACCAGTACTGTACCCCAGTGTTATACAGCGACAAACCCGTCCCCACCAGTACGATACCCCAGTGTTATACAGCGACAGACCCGTCCCCACCAGTACTGTACCCCAGTGTTATACAGCGACGGACCTGTCCCCACCAGTACTGTACCCCAGTGTTATACAGCGACAAACCCGTCCCCACCAGTACGATACCCCAGTGTTATACAGCGACAGACCCATCCCCACCAGTACTGTACCCCAGTGTTACACAGCGACAGACCCATCCCCACCAGTACTGTACCCCAGTGTTATACAGCGACAGACCCGTCCCCACCAGTACTGTACCCCAGTGTTATACAGCGACAAACCCGTCCCCACCAGTACGATACCCCAGTGTTATACAGTGACAGACCTGTCCCCACCAGTACTGTACCCCAGTGTTATACAGCGACGGACCTGTCCCCACCAGTACTGTACCCCAGTGTTATACAGCGACAGACCTGTCCCCACCAGTACTGTACCCCAGTGTTATACAGTGACAGACCCGTCCCCACCAGTACTGTACCCCAGTGTTATACAGCGACAGACCCGCCCCCACCACCACTGTACCCCAGTGTTATACAGTGACAGACCCGTCCCCACCAGTACTGTACCCCAGTGTTATACAGCGACAGACCCATCCCCACCAGTACTGTACCCCAGTGTTATACAACGACAGACCCATCCCCACCAGTACTGTACCCCAGTGTTATACAGCGACAGACCCATCCCCACCAGTACTGTACCCCAGTGTTATACAGTGACAGACCCGTCCCCACCAGCACTGTACCCCAGTGTTATACAGTGACTGACCCGTCCCCACCAGTACTGTACCCCAATGTTATACAATGACTGACCCGTCCCCACCAGTACTGTACCCCAGTGTTATACAGTGACAGACCCGTCCCCGCCAGTACTGTACCCCAGTGTTACACAGCGACAGACCCGTCCCCACCAGTACTGTACCCCAGTGTTATACAGCGACAGACCCATCCCCACCAGGCCTGTACTGCTGCGGTATACAGCGACTTGTTGGACTATTTGCATTGGGTTTGTCGAGCAATAATCTGATTTTGTTTTTTCATCTCTTCCAGTCTCTGAGTCCGCAGGAACGCTCAGTGTATAAGGAATATTTGACCTTGGTGAGTATTACAGAGTGACAACAACAGAAAAATCTCTGTCTAAATGCAATTGTACCACAAAATAACCTGATACAAGTTCCCCTCAGTCCTCTGTCTGCGGGGATCCTTGTCTGGCCTTGGAAAGCCATTTCGATGCACTGGCATGGATTGAAGGGATTGAATGACCTCCTCCTGTTCCTGTGTAACAGACTCAAGGGGCTGAATGGCCTCTTTTAAAGCCAGGGATTTTGTCAGCCACAGGGGAAGTGCTTGCCAACGACATGCTGCTGTCTTACACCGAGCCCTCTGGGGACTCGCAGTGTGTTTTCCCCAACTCCAGTGGCGAGGGGTCGGCAAGTCAGAAACACGCTGCACGACCCGCGTGCTCCAGATTTTAAACACTCGCCGGTTCGTGCAGACGGAAAGTGTGGGCTCAAAATCACCCCAAAGAGTTTCACAGCGTGGGAAGAGGTCCATTGTGTCCATGCTGCCCATCAGGCACCTGTCTAATCTAATCCCAAACTGTGATGCTGCCTTTGCCAAATAGTCAGCTGCAAATCTGAGGGGGAGGTGCTGGGATACAGAGCTGTGGCTTTGGAGTAGAGGCTGGAGCGGGGACTGTTTCCACCCAGTTACCGGGGCCTTGAGGCAGTGCTGGGTGGAGCCGAGTTCGTGGCTCTCTGACCAAAGGTGATTTTCAGTGAATGAAACTCCGGTGAACTGCAGAGTGGGAACGGACGGAGAGAATCGAACCCTTCAGGTGAGTGTGAAATCCTGGACACAGCCAGAGTCTGTGACGTGACTCTCCCAGAACCTTCAGTCCAGCAGGGACTCCGAATTCAACTCTATTTCATTCTTATTCCAGAAACGGAAAGGAACAGCAAAGTCTGGCGGTCCCGTGGCCAAAATGAGAGCCGCCTCCCACCTCACATCGGCAAGTCACCTTCCACCATCACACTCACGCTCACTGAGCGAGTGACGCACATTCCGCTAAACCCCCCCCTCCCCTCACCCTCCCCCCTCCCCCAACCCCCCCCACCCTCCACCCTCCCCCCACCCTCCCCCCTCCCCCCCACCCTCCCTCCTCCCCCCACACTCCCCCCTCCCCCAACCCCCTCCCCCCCACCCTCCCCCCTCCCCCCCACCCTCCCCTCACCCTCCCCCCTCCCCCAACCCCCCCCCAACCTCCACCCTCCCCCCACCCTCCCCCCTCCCCCAATCCCCCCACCCTCCACCCTCCCCCCTCCCCTCACCCTCCCCCCACCCTCCCCCTCCCCCAACCCCCCCCACCCTCCCCCTCGCCCCACCCTCCCCCTCCCCAAACCCTCCCCACCCTCCACCCTCCCCCCACCCTCCCCTCACCCTCTCCCCTCCCCTCACCCTCCCCCCTCCCCCAACTCCCCCCACCCCCCCCCCCCCCCCCTCCCCCAACCCCCCGACAACCCCCACCCTCCCCCCTCCCCTCACCCTCCCCTCACCCTCCCCCCCTCCCCCAACCCCCCCCACCCTCCACCCTCCCCCCACCCTCCCCCCTCCCCCAACCCCCCCCCACCCTCCCCTCACCCTCCCCCCTCCCCCAACCCCCCCACCCTCCACCCTCCCCCCATCCCTCACCCTCCACTCACCCTCCCCCCTCCCCTCACCCTCCCCCAACCTCCCCCCATCCCTCCCCCCTCCCCCTCACCCTCCCCCTCCCCCCTCACCCTCCCCCTCCCCTCACCGTCCCCCCTCCACCCTCCCCCCACTCCCCTCCCCCCACTCCCCTCACCCTCCCCCACTCCCCTCACCCTCCCCCCCTCCCCTCACCCTCCCCCCCTCCCCTCACCCCCCTCCCCTCACCCTCCCCCAACCTCCCCCCCTCCCTCCACCCTCCCCCCCTCCCCTCACCCTCCCCCCTCCCCTCACCCTCCCCCAGCCTCCCCCCTCCCTCCACCAGCCTCCCCCCTCCCTCCACCCTCCCCCACTCCCCTCACCCTCCCCCACTCCCCTCACCCTCCCCCACTCCCCTCACCCTCCCCCACTCCCCTCACCCTCCCCCACTCCCCTCACCCTCCCCCACTCCACTCACCCTCCCCCACTCCCCTCACCCTCCCTCACTCCCCTCACCCTCCCCCCTCCCCTCACCCTCCCCTCACCCTCCCCCTCCCCTCACCCTCCCCCCCTCCCCTCACCCTCCCCCCTCCCCTCACCCTCCCCCAGCCCCCCCCTCCCCTCACCCTCCCCCCACCCTCCCCCCCCCTCCCCTCACCCTCCTCTCACCCTCCCCCCTCCCCTCACCCTCCCCCCTCCCCTCACCCTCCCCCAGCCTCCCCCCTCCCTCCACCCTCCCCCACTCCCTCCACCCTCCCCCACTCCCCTCACCCTCCCCACTCCCCTCACCCTCCCAACCTCACCCTCCCCCACCCCTCACCCTCCCCCCCTCCCCTCCCCCCCCTCCCCCCCTCCCCTCCCCTCCCCCTCCCCCCCCTCCCCTCACCCCCCTCCCCTCACCCACCCCCCCTCCCCTCACCCTCCCCCCCTCCCCTCACCCTCCCCCCCTCCTCCTCTCCCACCCTCCCTTTAACACCCAGTCTCTTCAGCTCCCTCTCTTGCTCCCAGTGCCAACTCCCCCTCACTCGCTCCTCCCTTCCACGCTCGCCCCACCTCTCGCTCCCCTCCCCCTCTTGTTCCCACTCCCTCTCTCGCTCACCCCCCTCCCCCTCCCCTTCCTCGCCCCCTCCCTCTCCCACTCGCCCCCTCCCTCTCTCACTCTTCACTCTCCCCCCCTCCCGCTCCCCTTCCTCTCCCCCCTTCTCTCTTGCTCCCCTCTCTCTCTGTCGCTCTCCACCCTCCCTCTCTCGCTATCCCCCTCCCTCTCTTGCTCTCCCCCCTCCCTCTTTCGCTCTCCCCTCTCTTTCACTCGCTCTCCCTCTCTCGCCCTCTGCCCTCCCTCTCTCGCCCTCTGCCCTCCCTCTCTCGCTCTCCGCCCTCCCCCTCCCTCTCTCGCTCCGCCCTCTCTCTCCCGCTCTCCCTCCTCCTTCTCTCGCTCTCCCCTTTCCCTCTCTCATCCTCCCTCTCCCGCTCTCCCCCTCCCTCTCCCGCTCTCCCCCTCCCTCTCCCGCTCTCCCCCCTCCCTCTCCCGCTCTCCCCCCTCCCTCTCCCGCTCTCCCCCCTCCCTCTCCCGCTCTCCCCCCTCCCTCTCCCGCTCTCCCCCCTCCCTCTCCCGCTCTCCCCCCTCCCTCTCCCGCTCTCCCCCCTCCCTCTCCCGCTCTCCCCCCTCCCTCTCCCGCTCTCCCCCCTCCCTCTCCCGCTCTCCCCCCTCCCTCTCCCGCTCTCCCCCCTCCCTCTCCCGCTCTCCCCCCTCCCTCTCCCGCTCTCCCCCCTCCCTCTCCCGCTCTCCCCCCTCCCTCTCCCGCTCTCCCCCCTCCCTCTCCCGCTCTCCCCCCCCCCCACTCCCTCTCCCGCACTCCCTCTCCCGCTCTCCCCCCTCCCTCACCCGCTCTCCCCCTCCCTCTCTCCCCCCTCCTTCTCCTGCTCTCCCCCCTCCTCTCGCTCTCCCCCTCCCTCTCTCGTCCTCCCTCTCCTGCGCTCCCCCCTCCCTCTCTCGCTCTCTGCCCTCCCTCTCTCGCTCTCCCCCCTCCCTCTCGCTCTCCCCCCTCCCTCTCTCGCTCTCCCCCCTCCCTCTCGCTCTCCGCCCTCCCTCTCTCGCTCTCCCCCCTCCCTCTCTCGCTCTCCCCCTCCCTCTCTCACTCTCCCCCTCCCTCTCTCGCTCCGCCCTCCCTCTCCCGCTCTCCCCCCTCCCTCTCCCGCTCTCCCCCTCCCTCTCCCGCTCTCCCCCCTCCCTCTCCCGCTCTCCCCCCTCCCTCTCCCGCTCTCCCCCCTCCCTCTCCCTCTCTCCCCCCTCCCTCTCCCGCTCTCCCCCCTCCCTCTCCCGCTCTCCCCCCTCCCACTCCCGCTCTCCCCCCTCCCTCTCCTGCTCTCCCCCCTCCCACTCCCGCTCTCCCCCCTCCCTCTCTCGCTCTCCCCCCTCCCTCTCTCGTGCTCCCCCCTCCCTCTCCCGCTCTCCCCCCTCCCTCTCCCGCTCTCCCCCCTCCCTCTCTTGCTCTCCCCCCTCCCACTCCCGCTCTCCCCCCCTCCCTCTCTCGCTCTCCCCCCTCCCTCTCGCTCTCCCCCCTCCCTCTCTCGCTCTCCCCCCTCCCTCTCGCTCTCCGCCCTCCCTCTCTCGCTCTCCCCCTCCCTCTCTCGCTCTCCCCCTCCCTCTCTCGCTCTCCCCCTCCCTCTCTCGCTCTCCCCCTCCCTCTCTCGCTCTCCCCCTCCCTCTCTCGCTCTCCCCCCTCCCTCTCTCGTGCTCCCCCCTCCCTCTCCCGCTCTCCCCCCTCCCTCTCCCGCTCTCCCCCCTCCCTCTCTTGCTCTCCCCCCTCCCGCTCTCCCCCCTCTCTCCCGCTCACCCCCCTCCCTCTCCCGCTCTCCCCCCTCCCTCTCCCGCTCTCCCCCCTCCCTCTCCCGCTCTCCCCCCTCCCACTCCCGCTCTCCCCCCTCCCTCTCCCGCTCTCCCCCTCCCACTCCCGCTCTCCCCCCTCCCTCTCTCGCTCTCCCCCCTCCCTCTCTCGTGCTCCCCCCTCCCTCTCCCGCTCTCCCCCCTCCCACTCCCGCTCTCCCCCCTCCCTCTCTCGCTCTCCCCCCTCCCTCTCCCGCTCTCCCCCCTCCCTCTCTCGCTCTCCCCCTCCCTCTCTTGCTCTCCCCCCTCCCACTCCCGCTCTCCCCCCTCCCTCTCTCGCTCTCCCCCCTCCCTCTCGCTCTCCCCCCTCCCTCTCTCGCTCTCCCCCCTCCCTCTCGCTCTCCGCCCTCCCTCTCTCGCTCTCCCCCTCCCTCTCTCGCTCTCCCCCTCCCTCTCTCGCTCTCCCCCTCCCTCTCTCGCTCCGCCCTCCCTCTCCCGCTCTCCCCCCTCCCTCTCCCGCTCTCCCCCCTCCCTCTCCCGCTCTCCCCCCTCCCTCTCCCGCTCTCCCCCCTCCCTCTCCCGCTCTCCCCCCTCCCTCTCCCGCTCTCCCCCCTCCCTCTCCCGCTCTCCCTCTCCCGCTCTCCCCCCTCCCTCTCCCGCTCTCCCCCCTCCCACTCCCGCTCTCCCCCCTCCCTCTCCCGCTCTCCCCCTCCCTCTCTCGTGCTCCCCCCTCCCTCTCCCGCTCTCCCCCCTCCCTCTCTCGCTCTCCCCCCTCCCTCTCCCGCTCTCCCCCCTCCCTCTCCCGCTCTCCCCTCTCCCTCTCCCGCTCTCCCCCCTCCCTCTCCCGCTCTCCCCCCTCCCTCTCCCGCTCTCCCCCTCCCACTCCCGCTCTCCCCCCTCCCTCTCTCGTGCTCCCCCCTCCCTCTCTCGTGCTCCCCCCTCCCTCTCCCGCTCTCCCCCCTCCCTCTCTTGCTCTCCCCCCTCCCTCTCTCTCCCATCCTCTGAATCTGTTATTTTGCTCTTCAGGATTCCTCTGAAGATGACGAGGATGATGAGGACGATGAGGATGATGCAGGAGGCAGCGATTCCTCTAATTCTGATGATGATGGAGAGAATTCCTCAGCATCGTCCAATAGCAGAGAGATCTCTGATGAGGAGGAAGATGGAGACGTGAGTTCCTGATCTGACGCCCGATCGCGATGAACTGTCCCCACACGCTACTTGTCCACTTGCACCCCCTCCCTGAGGCTGGTTTCCCGGTGTCCCAAGCTGGCTATTCAGCTGGGTGTGGAGAGATGGGAGTGGCTGGTGTCGCGATTGCAGCTGTTTCCAATCCTGCGCACACTCAATGTCCTCAAACATGTGCTGTGTGGCCAGGGGGGACCGCGAAGGAACAGCCAGGTATTTCCAAGTCTGGATCGTAAGTGAGGGAGGATTTTTTTTCAGGATGTGTGTGGGGCGGGGGGAGGGGTGTGGGTGGGGTGGGGGGAGGGGTGTGTGGGGGGGGGGGGGTGGGGGGGTGGGGGGAGGGGTGTGTGTGGGGCGGGGGGGGGTGGGGGGGTGGGGGGAGGGGTGTGTGTGGGGTGGGGGGGTGGGGGGTGGGGTGGGGGGGTGGGGGGTGGGGGGAGGGGTGTGGGTGGGGTTGGAAATGGAAATGAGATGTTTTAAAGGGAGACAACATTGACTGTTTTGTGCTCTGTTTTTTCCCGTTTATTCTAGAACAATGATGATGATGATGAGGACCGGTCTAACGGCAGCACCACCTCCTCATCCTCCTCACAAAACAGCTCCGATTCAGACTCTGACTGAACTCTTTCCCCAATCCTCCAAGAACATCAACTGTTGAATGTCGGGAGCAGTGGAGACGCCCCTTAATCACGGATCCACGTGATTGAAGATGGCAGTGGTAGCTGGATGGCTGTCGGTATTCAGGAGGCCTGTTGTTCTGTCCCTGTGTCCCCCCCTGCATGGAGTGTGCCATGGTGCTATCACAGTCGTAGACACAGCTCTCCCCTTTTCCCCTGTTCAGACTGAAATCTCTGCTCCAGTGAACTGCCCTGACAGCTGTAAATACACTTCCGTTTGTCGGTGTGATCAGTATTTTATATTTAGAAGTAGAAAGTGAACAGTCAAAGCATTATGTTTTTTAATTATTTTAATCTCCCATCAAAGTTTCTGCATTTCTGTCTCTGACTCCTGTTTGCTCCGTTCCTTGGCTGATAGGCTCCCTCTGAACCAATCACAGCTCCTCAGAAAAGGTGCCCGTAAACAGGTCCCCCCGCCCCAGATCCCCAGATCTCAGTTGGGTTCAATCCTTTCCCAGATTCCACCTTCTGTTTCAATAACCATTGGCCGCTCTCTCTCCCAACATCTCCCAGCTCTGCACTGAGACCCCAGTTTGGAGCTTCTTAAACCTCTGCAGTCCAGCTGTTGTAGGTACACCCATGGTGCTGTTAGGGAGGGAGTTGCAGCATTTTGACCCGGCACCAGTGAAGGAACGGCGATATATTTCCCAGTCGGGATGGTGAGTGGCTCGGAGGCAACCTCCCGGTGGGGGTGTTCCCGGATATCTGCTGCCCTTGTCCTTCTAGATGATGGTGGTTGAGGATTTGGAAGGTGCTGTCTGAGGAGCCTTGGTGAGTCCCTGCAGTGCATCTTGTAGATGGTACACACGGCTGTTACTGTATATTGGTGGAAATGGAAATGAGATGTTTTAAAGGGAGACAACATTGACTGTTTTGTGCTCTGTTTTTTCCCGTTTATTGAATGTTGAAGGTAATGGATGGACTCTTATCCAAGAACCCCAGTTATAATTGGATGAGGGAGAGTTGTACACTCCTGAATAAGTGTTGGTAAATAAGCCAGAGACAGACTCTATTATGTTGCAGAACGCTAACAGTAACCATGATTCACTGAACAGAGAGCGAAACTGATTGTTCAGAGTGTGGTGGTAAAGGATGGCTATTACCGGATATTAACTCACTGGATTGTGTTGAATTGAAACAGTGGTTATGTCCCTGGACTAGTAATCCAGAGAGCCGGGTTAATGAACTCATCGGGAAAGATGGGTTCAAATCCCACTATGGCAACTGGTAGAATTTAAAATTAAATTAATAAATATGGAATATAAAAGCTGAACTCTGTAATGGTGACCATGAAACTATTAATTGTTGTAAATGTCCTTTAGGGAAGGAAAACTGCTGTCCTTACCTGGCCTTCATCTGACTCCAGACCCACAGCCATGTGTTTGACTCTTAAACGTCCTCTGAAAATGGCCGTGCAAACCACGGGACCATTAGGGATGGGCAGTGAATGGTGGCCTCGCGATGCCCACATCCCATGGACAAAATATTAAAAAACTTCTTTTTATGTTAAGAATTTGATTGTTCCTTATCTGGATGCCAAACCGGGGATACTTGTGCCAGTAGGTGACGGCTGGGAGCCGGGGATTTCTATGGTACAGTTCGATAGTTTAGAAGATTTTGGGTTTTATTTGTGGCACTTTTGTAAATGTGGAAAATTATTGACCCCAAGTCCCGGAGCTGTGGAATTCGGAGAAAGGAAAATTCTGTTACTGGAGAAATTCTTTATGTTGAAGCAGAATTCACAGCTTGAATGGCACGAGGCGTTTGTACGATTCAAAAATTTGTAAAACATTTTTAAACTCATGATGGAGTTCAGTGTTGAGAATTCCATTGATTTTATCCAGATAATTGGAACGTGTGGAGATTCTGAACCAACTGAGGGCTTGGTAAATACTTGGTAAATACTTGGTAAATACTTGGTAATAAATGTCAACTTGAAATATTTGCCTGGAACCTGCTTTATTTTTAACACAAATCCTTAATCCTGGTTTCTGTGTTTTACAAATTAAGGATAAAATTTCAGGAGTTAAACTACAATTGCTGCTGCTCAGTGCCCCCTCCCCCCCTCCCTCACCCCCTTGCAAACCCCCCACCCCCCAACTGGGGAGAAAGGGTCAACTCATGATTCACAAGGAGATAACGTTTCTCCCAGGTTCTTGTACCCTTTGGACTCACCAGTGACTGAAACTGGAAATCCACTTGTACAAAGCACTGAAAATGTTCTGCTTGGGAACTCCAAGATTCATTTCCTTCCATGAAAGACCCCATGGATCCGAATGGAAACGCTGCCATTTCTCTTGCAGGAACTAGAAACTCGAGGCTGCTCAGTATGTTTCCACTGTCTTCCCAGTATTCCTCTTTTTTCCCCTGACTTTTTTATACCACGATGTGGAGATGCCGGGCGTTGGACTGGGGTAAACACTTTTTTATACCACACCAGCCGAACAGCAGAACATTTCCTCTTTTCAAATATGCTAGATGCTGCCTGGAATCTCTCCTCTGATCAGAAAAAAATCCTCTCTTTTAAAACCACACAGAGAGTTTCCACCCTTTTCAGTTGGACATTGAGTCTCCCGCTCTGCCGCGACACATTACAACACACACCCTGCAGCTTCCGGGCCTCCACCCCATTTATTTTCTGGTAAGAAACGTGATATTTTTTCCTTTTAGATCCAGTAAGATCATGGCTGATCAGACTGGGACTTCAGCTCCACATTCCACCCACCCCAATAACCTTTGACTCCCTCATTAGTCAAGAATCTACCTCAAAGGTAGTGATCTCAGGATTACTGCCCGTGCCATGTACTAGCCAGAGTAGAAAAAGCAGGATATATCAGATGAATACATGGCTGAAGAAATGGTGTGAGGGAGAGGGTTTCAGATCCCTGGGGCACTGGGACTGGTTCGGGGGGGAGGTGGGACCTGCTCAAGCTGGACAGGCTACACGTGGGCAGGACCGGGACTGATATACTAGGGGGGAGTATTTGATAGAGTGATTGGGGAGGGTTTAAACTAGAATGGCAGAGGGAAAACCAAGGGCCAGATTCAAACAGGGTCTCAGTGAAAAATAGTGGGATTGGAACCAGTCATGTTAAAAAGACGGGCTTAAAGGCTTTGTGCCTTAACACACACAGCATTCACAATAAAGTGGATGAACTAATGGCACGCTTAGATCTAAACGGGTATGATATAGTCGGGATTACGGAGACACGGCTGCAGGGTGACCAGGGACAGGAACTGAATGAACATCCAGAGATATTCAGTATTTAGGAAGGACAGACATAAAGGTAAAGTTAAGGTGGAGTCACATTGCTGGTTAGAGAGGAAATTAACACCAAACTAAGGAAGGATATTAGCTCCGACAATGTGGAATCTATCTGGGTAAAGCTAAGAAACACTAAGGGACAAAAAACATTTGCTGGGGTTGTATATAAACCCCCAAACTGTAGCGATGATGTTGGAAATGACACTAAATAGGAAATTAGAGATGCATGCGATAAAGGAACATTTGTAATTACGGGTAATTTTAATTTGCATATTGGTTGGGCAAATCAAATTAGTCACAATGCCATAGAGGAGGAATTCCTGGAGTGTATACGGGATGGTTTCCTGGACCAATATATGGAGGATCCAGCCAGTGAACAGGCCATTCTGGATTGGTTATTGTGTAATGAGAAGGGAATCATTGCCAATCCAGCTGCACAATTCCTTGGGGTTGAGTGACCAGAACATGATAGAATTCTTCATCATGATGGAGAGTGATGTAGTTGATTCTGAAACTAGGGTCTTGAATCTTAATAAAGGAAACTCTGATCATATGAGGCACGAGTTGGCCATGATGGATTGGGAAATGTTATTTACAAGGAGGATAGGCAAAGGCAAATATTCAAGGAGCACATGGGTGAACTGCAACAATTGTTCATTCCTGTCTGGTGCAAAAATAAAATGGGAAAGGCGACCAAACCATGGCTTATCGGGAAATTAGAGAGAGTATTAGATCCAAGGAAGACCCTTCTGCACTGTAGGGTTTCTATGATTTCTATGAAAAGGTTTGGTGAAGACAAATGTAGGTCCCTTACAGTCAGAAACAGGGGAATTTATAATAGGGAATAAAGAAATGGCCGAGCAACTGAATACATACTTTGGTTCTGTCTTCACAAAGGACACAAATAACATAGCAGAAATGTTGTGAGAGGGAGGAACTGAAGGAAATCAATATTAGTGGATGTGGTTAATTTGGATTTTCAGAAGGCTTTCGACAAAGTCCCACATAAGAGATTAGTGTGTAAAATTAAAGCACATGGGATTGGGGGAAGTGTGTTGAGATGAATAGAAAACTGTTGACTGATAGGAAACAAAAAATAGGAATTAACAAATCAATTTCCGAATGACAGGCAGTGACTAATGAGGGATCAGTGCTGGAACCCCAACTGTTCACATTATATATTAAGACTTGGTTGAGGGAACGAAATGTATAATCTCCAGATTTGCAGACGACACGAAGTTGGGTGGGAGGGTGAGCTGTGAGGAGGATGCAGAGATACTTCAGCGACAGGCTGAGGGTGTGGGCAAATGATTGGCAGATACAGTTAAATGTGGAGAAATGTGAGGTTATCCATTTTGGTAGCAATAACAGGAAGGCAGACTGTTATCTGAATGGCCATAAATTAGAAGAGAATGTACAATGAGACCTGGGTGTCCTTGTGCACCAGTCGCTGAAGGTAAGCATGCAGGTGCAGCAGGCGGTAAAGAAGGTATATTGGCCTTCACAGAGAGAGGATTCGAGAACAGGAGCAGGGATGTCTTGCTGCACCTGTATAGAGCTTTAGTGAGGCCATACCTGGAATATTGTGTACAGTTTTGGTATCCTTGCAGAGGAAGGATGTTCCTGCTCTAGAGGGAGTGCAGTGAAGGTTTACCAGGCGGATTCCTGGCGTATGAGTGGGGATCGAGTCGGTTAGGATTGTTTTCGCTGGAGTTCAGAAGAATGAGGGGGGATCTCATAGTAACCTATAAAATTCTAACAGGACAGAGTGGATAGTCAGAAGCTTTTTCCCAGGGGAAGAGTCAATTACTAGGGGACACAGGTTTAAGGTGCGAGGGGCAAGGTTTAAAGGAGAGATGGGGAGATCCTAAATGAATACTTTGCGTTGGTATTCACAAAGGAGAGGGATGTGTTGACTGGGAGTGTCTCGGAGGGGAGTGTTGACCCGTTAGCCAAAAATTCCATTACAAGGGAGGAAGTGTTAGATTTTTTAGGGACTACAAAGACTGACAAATCCCCAAGGCCTGATGGAATCTATCCAAGGCTGCTCAGGGAGACGAGAGATGAAATCGCTGGGCCTCTGACGCAAATCTTTGTCTTGTCATTGGACACAGGTGAGGTCCCAGAGGATTGGAGGATAGCTAATGTGGTCCCGTTATTTAAGAAGGGTAGGAAGGATAACCCGGGAAATTATAGGCCGGTGAGCTTGACATCCGTGGTAGGGAAGTTGTTGGAGAGGATTCTTAGAGATGGGATGTATGCGCATTTAGAAGGGAATAAACTAATTAACGATAGTCAGCATGGTTTTGTGAGAGGGAGGTCATGCCTCACTAACCTGGTGGAGTTTTTTGAAGAACTGACCAGAATGGTTGACGAGGGAAGGGCCGTAGATGTCGTCGATATGGACTTTAGTAAAGCGTTTGACAAAGTCCCTCATGGTAGGTTGGTGCAAAAGGTTGGATCTCATGGGATAAAGGGGGAGGTGGCTAGATGGGTGGAGAACTGGCTTGGTCACAGAACGAAGTTGCCTGGACCTGCAGAGTTTCACTGGCTGTCTTGTCTGGAGACAATACACATCTTTTTAGCCTGTCTTGATGCTCTCTCCACTCACGTTGTTTTGTTTCTTAAAGACTTGATTAGTTGTAAGTATTCGCATTCCAACCATTATTCATGTAAATTGAGTTTGTGTCTTTATATGCCCTATTTGTGAACAGAATTCCCACTCACCTGAAGAAGGGGCTTGCAGCTCCGAAAGCTTGTGTGGCTTTTGCTACCAAATAAACCTGTTGGACACGTAAAAACACATAAAATGTGTTTACCCCAGTCCAACGCCGGCATTTCCACATCTTGGTCACAGAAGACAGAGGGTGGTAGTGGGTCTTTTTCCGGCTGGAGGCCTGTGACTTGTGGTGTTCCGCAGGGCTCTGTATTGGGACCTCTGCTGTTTGTGATTTATATAAACGATCTGGAAGAAGGTGTAACTGGGGTGATCAGTAAGTTTGCGGACGACACAAAAACGGCTGGACTTGCAGATAGTGAGGAGCATTGTCAGAAGCTACAGAAGGATATAGATAGGCTGGAAATTTGGGCAAAGAAATGGCAGATGGAGTTCAATCCAGATAAATGCGAAGTGATGCATTTTGGCAGAACTAACGTGGGGGGAGCTATACGATAAATGGCAGAACTATAAAGGATGTAGATACGCAGAGGGACCTGGGTGTGCAAGTCCACAGATCCTTGAAGGTGACGTCACAGGTGGAGCAGGTAGTGAATAAGGCATATGACATGCTTGCCTTTATAAGACGGGGCATTGAGTATAAAAGTTGGGGTCTGATGTTGCAGATGTATAGAACGCTGGTTCGGACGCATTTGGAATACTGCGTCCAGTTCTGGTCGCCACACTACCAGAAGGACGTGGAGGCTTTAGAGAGAGTGCAGAGGAGGTTTACCAGGATGTTGCCTGGTATGGAGGGGCTTAGTTATGAGGAGAGATTGGGTAAACTGGGGTTGTTCTCACTGGAAAGTCGGAGGATGAGGGGTGACTAATAGAGGTGTATAAAATTATGAAAGGCATAGACGGTGAACGGTGGGAAGCTTTTTTCCAGATCGGTGGTGACGTTCACGAGGGGTCATAGGTTCAAGGTGAAGCGGGGGAGGTTTAACACAGATATCAGAAGGACGTATTTTACACAGAGGGTGGTGGGGGCCTGGAATGTGTTGCCGGGCAAGGTGGTGGAGGTGGACACACTGGGAATGTTTAAGACTTATCTAGATAGCCATATGAACGGAGTGGGAATGGAGGGATACAAAAGAATGGTCTAGTTTGGACCAGGGAGCGGCGCGGGCTTGGAGGGCCGTAGGGCCTGTTCCTATGCTGTATTGTTCTTTGTTCTTTGAGATGTATGAGGCAGATTTTTTACACAGAGGATGGTGGGTGCCTGGAACTCGCTGCCAGGGAAGTGTGGAGGCAGATACGATAGTGACCTTTAAGGGGCGTCTTGTCAAATACATGAAAAGGATAGGACGAGAGGGATATGGTCCCTGGAAGGGTAGGGGGTTTTAGTTCAGTCGGGCAGCATGGTCGGTGCAGGCTTGGAGGGCCGAAGGGCCTGTTCCTGTGCTGTAATTTTCTTTGTTCTTTGACTGATATGGGGCCTCACGGTGACAGTGGTTAGCAGTGCTGCCTCACAGTACGAGGGATCCAGTTTCGATGGAGTTTGCACGTTCTCCCCGTGTCTGCATGGGTTTCCCCCCGGGTGCTCCGATTTCCTCCCACAGTCCAAAGACATGCTGGTTAGGTGCATGGGCCTAGGTAATTGTGTGGGATTGCGAATGGAAGAGTAAGAGTTCTGGCAGACTCAAATGGACCCAATGATCCCCTCTGTGCTGTAGGAATTCTATGATTGGACAGGGTATGTAGGAAGGATATTCCTGAGTCCAGAATCAGAAGTCACAGTCTGAGGTGAGGAGAGCACTGCTGCCTCACAGCGTCAGGGACCTGGGTTCGATTCCCAGCTTGGGTCACTGTCTGTGCGGAGTTTGCACGTTATCCCCGTGTCTGCGTGGGTTTCCTCTGGGTGCTCCAGTTTCCTCCCACGGTCCAAAAGACATGCTGGTTGGGTGCAATGGCTAGGCTAAATTCTCCCTCACGTACCCCAACAGGCGCCGGAGTGGGGTGACTCAGGGATTTTTCACAGTAACTTCATTGCAGTGTTAATGTAAGCCTACTTGTGACACGAATAAATAAACTTTAAACTTCTTCTCTCTGAGTGGTCAGCTGTGGAATTCACTCCCGCAGAAAGTAGTCGAGGTCAAACTGCTTTCAATGCAATCTCAGATGCTGGAGAACTCAGCTGTAATTCCCTGTACTCCCAGCAGGAGAGGCTGATGAGCTGACTGCTCGAGGTGCTGACCACTCAGTTACTGAATAAAATTCACCCTCTCCCCCATTCATTATCCCGATGTTCCTAAAACAATTCCTGGGATCTGGACTCCACTGTACTATTCAGAGCACATTCTGTGTGTTATTCACTCTGTCAGCAATGTTCTGAATCCTGTTTGATCAGGAAAGGAATTGAGGACGTGAGGTTGATGCTTGTGGAGCACCAGAAGGTTTGGGAAAGATTTCAATTCAAAGAGCAGTTCACAATTTTGAAAGGTTTAGATGGAGCGAACAAGGAAAAACATCCCCATAGCCGGCTCCAACGCACCCCTCCCTGATGAGCTCAATGCATTCTACATTCATTTTGAGCAAGAGATCAGCGAGAGCATGCCCTCCACCCTGGATGAACCTGTATCTGGGGTCACCATTGCAGACGCCAGAGCAGCTTTCTCAAAGGTCAACCCACAGAAAGTGACTGGCCCGGATGGGGTACCCGGACAAGCACTCAGATCCTGCCCGGATCAGCTGGCAGGGGTAGATCTTCAACCTCTCTTTACAACAATCTGAGGTCCCTATCTGCTTCAAGAAGAAGACCATCATCATGGTACCTAAGAAAAACCAAGCAGCGTGCCTTAATGACTATCGGCCGGTGGCTCTGACATCCATCATTATGAAGTGCTTCGAAAGGTTAGTCATGGCGCGAATCAATTCCAGCCTCCCGGACTGCCTGGATCCACTAGTTTGCCTATTGCTGCAACAGGTCCACAGCAGACGCTATCTCCCTGGCCCTGCACTCAACCCTCGAACACCTAGATAACAAGGACCCCTATGTCAGACTCCTATTTACCGACTACAGCTCAGCCTTCAACACATTATTCCCACGAAACTCATCTCCAAACTCCGTGGCCTGGGCCTCGGCTCCTCCCTCTGCGACTGGATCCCCATGATCATCCTCAACACCGGTGCCCCACAAGGCTGTGTTCTCAGCCCCCTACTATACTCCTTCTACACCTATGACTGTGCGGCCAAATTCTCCTCCAATTTGATTTTCAAGTTTGCTGACGACACCACTGTAGTGGGTCGGATCTCAAGCAATGATGAGACAGAGCACAGGAATGAGATAGAGAATCTGGTGAACTGGTGCAGCAACAATAATCTCTCCCTCAGTGTCAACAAAACGAAGGGGATTGTCACCGACTTCAGGAAGCGTAAAGGAGAACATGCCCCTGTCTACATCAATGGGGATGAAGTAGAAATGGTCAAGAGCTTTAAATTTTTAGGTGTCCAGATCACCAACAACCTGTCCTGGTCCCCCCATGCCAACACTATAGTTAAGGAAGCCCACCAACGCCTCTACTTTCTCAGAAGACTAAGGAAATTTGGCATGTCAGCTATGACTCTCACCAACTTTTACCAATGCACCATAGAAAGCATTCTTTCTGGTCATATCACAGCTTGGTCTGGGGCTGCTGCTCTGCCCAAGACCGCAAGGAACTACAGAAAGTCGTGAACATAGCCCAATCCATCACGCAAACCGGCCTCCCATCCATTGACTCAGTCTACACTTCCCGCTGCCTCGGAAAAGCAGCCAGCATAATTAAGGACCCCACACACCCCGGACATTCTCTCTTCCACCTTCTTCTGTCGGGAAAAAGATTTTTAAAAGTCCGAGGTCATATACCAACCGACTCAAGAACAGCTTCTTCCCTGCTGCTGTCAGACTTTTGAATGGATCTACCTTGCATTAATTTGATCTTTCTCTACACCCTAGCTATGATTGTAACACAACATTCGGCACTGTCTCATTTCCTTCTCTATGAACGGTATGCTTTGTCTGTATAGCACAAGAAACAATACTTTTCACAGTATACTAATACGTGACAATAATAAAATCAAATCAATTCAGCGCCGTGGACCCAGGTTCGATTCCCGGCTTGGGTCACTGTCTGTGCGGAGTCTGCACGTTCTCCCCGTGTCTGCATGGGTTTCCTCCAGGTGCTCCAGTTTCCTGCCACAGTCTGAAAGACGTGCTGGTTAGGTGCATTGATCCGAACAGGTGCCAGAGTGTGGCGACCAGGGGAATTTCACAGTAAATTGCAATGTTAATGTAAGCCTTACTTGTGACTAATAATTTAACTTCAACTTTTAGTCAACTTTATCTTTATAACCTTGCAATTGTCTTAATTTAACTTTAAGGCAGTAGGTCAGGCTAATCTTTCCTACCTGTTAATGTGAAATTCAACCATGTTATGATCACTCTTACCTAGAGGATCCTTACAATGAGGCCATTAATTAATCATGTCTCATTACACATTATCAGGTCTAAAATAGTCTGTTCCCTGGTTGGTTCCAAAATGTATCGTTCTGAAATATTGATTCGAATTCACACTCCTGGAAGTTACTTTTGCCAATTTGATTCATCCAGTCCAAATGAAGATTAAAATCCCTAATAAATATTGCAGTGCTTTCTTACAAGCCCCCATTATTTCTCGAGCTGTTTACAGGTAAGCAGGTGTTGCTTACTGGCACTTGTTTTTTTTTAAAGCTTATTCAGGGGATGTGGACGAGGCTAGCATTTGTAGCCCACCTCTAATTGCCCTTGACAAGGTGATGGCAAGCTGCCTTCTTGAATTGCTGCAATCGATGAGGTGTAGGTACATCCACAGTGCTGTTAGGGAGGGAGCTCCAGGATTTTGACTCATCCTGTTCCTTACTGATTGGGAAAGTTGGCCACATTGAATTTGTTCCTTTTTCAGTGAATTGGATGTTCCTGGACAAGCTTCAACCACAGCAGGTTCATGCAAGAGATTTAATGGACAAGTGAGGCAAAGAGTAGGGGTAGGAAGGTAAGTGGAGTTGAGGCCACATCATATCAGTCATAATCTTATTGAATGGTAGAGCAGCTTGAGGGGCCAAATGGTCTGCTCCTAATTTGAATGTTTGTTGGAATTCGAAAGAGCATATCCCTCTGGGCAAGTGGTGAAACTGAATTGAATCAATCTGGGTAATCTGTGGTCTGACACCAGAAAAACCAACCACCATCAACACGGTCAGGTTGTTGCAATAACCCAACCAAGTCTAATGCTGTTCAGGGAAGATGCCAGCCCCACCTTGTCTGCACCACACGAACCTCTAGTCCCACACTTGTCATTGATTCTTGATGCCCTCAGGATTGCAGAGATGGGAAATCAGATCTGCGTGGCCTGTGTCGCAGAGTAAATGATGGGAAGAGATTCTGAAGATCCATAGTGCGACGGAGTACAACTGGGGCAGCGAGAGGTGACTCATGTCCTAATGTTCCAAAACTCAAGTAATGTTCAGTGTCTCAAATGATTTTACATGAAGACAGTCTGAGGATCTTGTGTGTGTTTATTCTCGGGTATTTTAGAATCCCAATCCAGGGTCACACTGGATCGATCATTCCGTAGTTGTGGTTGATACAAACAACTTAAAACTAGAAAGAGGTCGGTCCACCAGTGTCTCCCTTGAGATAAACACGTCATAAACTTTAACCTCGACCTTGCAACACTCCACACAGCTTGCATTAAAAAATATTCGACCTCAAACACACATCACATCGATATCGATGCATTTGCTTTGTAATTTCACCTCTTTTTGTTCGATTCACTGTTTAAACCCACCCCAAATCCACACTCAGAAGATCCTGTTAAAACCCCAAAACCCACCACCCAAAAATTCATCTAATTTAAAACACTACGTTTATCTGACCTCCCCATCTCCCACCAAACTACCCCATAAGCCCCATCTTCCCTCACCCCCATCCCCCGAAACCCCCCCTCCCCTGACATCCCCCATCCCAATTGGAATTAAAGTATACTTGCATTCTGCACACCAGTGACTACCTACATCCCACGCACTAACATATCATCATTAACTACTGTACCCAGGTCAGCCATACTCACCCGGTCCATCGTTACCACGGCAAGGTGTATATTTTGTGGAAGTCACATTCTGTCATGTATCGACTGACAGAAAGAAAGCAGCTCCAGACAATATGGAGCCAGGCCTGATCATAATCATTTTGAGACTGTCCTTATTCCCAAACCCCTCCCATTGAACAGTATCCAGTCAATACTACAGCTAGGAACTCCCCTAGCAACCACCTTCACCAGTACCATCTCCCCTAGCAACTACCACCATCAATCCCCTCTCCCCTAGCAACCATCACCATCAATCCCCTCTCCCCTAGCAACCACCACCATCAATCCCCTCTCCCCTACCAACCATCATCAATCCCCTCTCCCCAGCAACCACCGCCACCAACACCCTCTCCCTAGCAACCACTTCCATCAACACCCTCTCCCTAGCAACCACCTCCACCAACACCCATTCCCCTCGCAACCGTCACCATCAATCTCCTCCTCCCCAAGCACCCACCTCCACCAACACCCTCTCCCTAGCAACCTCTTCCACCAACACCCTTGCCCCTAGCAACCACCTCCAACACCCTCTCTCCTGGCAACATCTCCACCAACACCCTCTCCTCCGGCAACCACTTCCACCAACACCCTCTCCCCTAGCAACCATCTCCACCAACACTCTCTGCTTCAGCAACCACTTTCACCAACACCCTCTCCCTAGCAACTACTTGCACCAACACCCTCTCCCCAGGCAACCATTTTCACCAACACCCTCTCCCTAGCAACCACTTCCACCCCCACCCTCCCCTGTAGCCAGCACTGAGTAAACAAGGATATGAAGCATCCTGCCTGATCCCAGTCCAATTTCACCGTCATATTCAAGTTCTCCAACAATCACACAAAATTCCATCATTTGTAGGGAAAGGATCTGCTGTTGGTTAAAGTGGATGGAAAGACAGGCTCACAATAACAAGTGACACACAGAGTATTGTGTGCTCCAGGTTAAATTGTCTGGATGAATACAGCTCCAACACCATTCAAAAAGCTTGATGGAGCCCGGGACAAAGCGGCCCAATTGATTGGCATCCCATCCGTCACTGACATAGTGGCAGCTGTGTGTACTATCAACAAGATGCACCACAGCAACTCACCAAGCTTCCTTAGGCAGCACCTTCCAAACCCACTACCTCCGCCACCAAGAAGGGCAAGGGCAGCAGATGCAAGGGAATATCTCCACATGCAAGTTCTCTCACTGTTCTTCATAGGGTTCACACTTGGTTCAGACAGATTCCCTTTAGGCAGTGTGCCAGTGAGAGGATGCTGGAGTAATTCAGCAGCATTTGGGGTCTTGCCCCCAAGGTTCGCCAGTTAGTATCTAGTTCCTGACTTGTCTCCTCAGTCGGGGACCAAGATTACTGAAGATGGGAGCCGGATTCCCTCTTCCTATTGAGAAGGTTGCAAGGTGATGAGAGGTAATGATAGGATGGAAGACAGCTGCAAGCCTCGAGAGGGCCAGTGAACACTCAATTTAAAAAAAACTTTCATGAAACCTCCCTGCAAATTCTTAACTTAACCAAAACTTCACTCACACTCCAAGATTCTTTGTTTAAAAGCCTGTCAGCTCCAAGGATGGTACAAAACGTCTGGCAGTAGTTAGCATGTGATCACACAAAAGCAAAAAAAAACACACAAGATTCTCGTTCCACTCTGAAAAACAGAGGAGAAATAAAAAGATTGAGCAGCCCCAGGATTCCAATCGCGATCGGTGCTCTGACGTCTGGGAGCTCTGACGGCCGAGGGGGAGGTGCCATCACCTTCTCCAAAATAGAAACAGGAGCAGGGTACAAAAAAGCTAGTCTCTGATCGTCATAACTGCACATCCAGGAGTCTTTTCCGTAAATAATGTTTAACTTCCTCGATCCCATTCAGCTTCTCCAGCTCATGGTAAGGTAGCTGTAAGTGAGAGCAAAGGAACACAGATTAGATTGAAACAGTGCGCTGCTGGCTTTCTGCGCGTGTGAGGTAGAGTATCTGTTCTTTAGCTCAATGAATCGTTATGACACAGACATCCCTCCCTGCACCTGGGCTAAGGTCAGCCTTCACAGCACAGGTCAGATGCCCGGTGTAAGCCCACTTTGGAGAGAGTGCAAAGAAGGTTCACCAGGATGTTGCCGGGTCTCGAGGGTGTTGGCTATGAGGAGAGGTTGAATAAACTGGGATTGTTTTCACTGGAAAGACAGAGGCTGAGGGGAGACCTGATAGGGGTCTACAAAATGATGAGAGGCACAGACAGGGTGGACAGTCAGAGGCTTTTCCCCAGGGTGGAAGTGTCAATTACAAGGGGGCACAGGTTCAAGGTGAGAGGGGGAAAGTTTAAGGGAGATGTGTGGGGGAAGTTTTTCACACAGAGAGTGGTGGGTGCCTGGAACGCGCTGCCAGAGGAGGTGGTGGAAGCAGGAACATTAGCAACATTTAAGAGGCATCCAGAAGGTTTTAAGTTTAAGTTTATTTATTAGTGTCACAAATAGGCTTACATTAACACTGCAATGAAGTTACTGTGAAAATTCCCTAGTTGCCACACTCCTGCGCCTGTTCGGGTACACTGAGGGAGAATTTAGCACGGCCAATGCACCCTAACCTGCATGTCTTTCAGACTGCGGGAGGAAACCGGAGCACCCAGGGGAAATTCACGCAGACACGGGGAGAACATGCAAACTCCACACAGACGGTGACCCAAGCCGGGAATCGAACCTGGGTCCCTAGTGCTGTGAGATAGCAGTGTTAACCGCTGTGCCACCCATACATGATGAGATGGGTACATGAATAGGGAGGGAATAGAGGGATATGGACCGAGTAAGGGCAGAAGATTTTTTTTTTAGTTTAGTTAGGGCATCCTGATCGGCATGGGGTTGGAGGGCTGAAGGGCCTGTTCCTGTGCTGTACTTTTCTTTGTTGTTTGTCTTGGTCCCCCTGCTTGAATAAGGCTGTAAATGCATTGGAGACGGTTCAGAGAAGGTTCACTAGATTGATTCCAGAGATGAAGGATGTCTTGTGAGGCCAATATTCTCTAGAGTTCAGAAAAATGAGAGGAGGTCTAATTGAGGTTTATAAGATGTTAAAGTAGATTGACAGGATCGATGTAGAGCAGATGTTTCCCCTGTTGGACATTTTAGAACGACAAGCCATAGTTTTAGGCTTAGATTTAAAATTGAAATGAGGAGGAATCACTTCTCCCAAAGGGTTGTGAACCTGTGGAATTCTCTATCCTAAGGTGCAGTGGATGCCCGAACACTAATCACATTTGAGGAGGAGATGAAGAGGTTTTTAATTAATAATGGGATGAAGGGATCTGGGGAGCGCGCAGGAAGGTGAAGGTGCACCTCTTTTCTATGTTTCTAAAAGCTGTTCCTATTCCTGATGTACAGGGACTAGTGGGGGCACAGATTGCAGATTTTGGGTGAGAGATACAGCGGGATGTGAGGAAGAACGTTTTACACAGCAAGTGGGAATAACCTGGAACACACTGCCTGTGGTGTTGTGGAAATGGAAAACAATAATCATTTCAAAAGGAAATTGGACATGTACTTGAGGAAAATAAATTTACACAACTATGGGGAGAGAGTAGGGCAGGGGGTTTAGTTTGGGATTGATACAGAGCTACAGGGAGAAAGTTGGACACTGGGATTAATTTGGATTTTGATACAGGGCTATGGAGAGAGAGCGGGGCAGTGGGATTATTTTGGGGATTGATACAGGGCTATGGGTAGAGAGTGGGGGCAGTGGGATTAGTTTGGGGATTGATAGAGGGCTATGGGGAGAGAGTGGGGCAGTGGGATTAGTTTGGGGATTGATAGAGGGCTATGGGGAGAGAGCGGGGCAGTGGGATTAGTTTGGGGATTGATATAGGGCTAGAGGGAGAATGGAAGGCAATGGAATTATTTTAGCAAAGAGCTGGCATTGACTAAACAGTTTCCTCCTGTGCTGTAATTCTCAATGATTTGATGAAGTTAAGCATTGTACCTGCAGAATGGTATATCCTAGTAGTCGCAGGTGTCGATCCCGCATTGCTCGAGACCCCACCAGCACGTCCGAGTTGTGGCAGTAATGCCATTTGTCATTGACTGACATCACAATCCTGTGGGAATTGGGGAGGAGGATGTGTTACTGATGAGCCTCAACAGACTGGACAGGTAGCTCAGGTCAATAGCACACCTGCCCAGGATTTAAACACCAAAACCCTCACAAGTCACAGCTATATAAGACCCTCGTCAGACCCCACTTGGAGTACTGTGCTCAGTTCTGGTCGCCTCATTACAGGAAGGATGTGGAAAAGATTGAAAGGGTGCAGAGGAGATTTACAAGGATGTTGCCTGGATTGGGTGGCATGCCTTATGAGGATAGGCTGAGGGAGCTCGGTCTTTTCTCCTTGGAGAGGCGTAGGATGAGAGGATACCTAATAGAGGTATATAAGATGTTGAGAGGCATAGATCGGGTGGACTCTCAGAGGCTTTTTCCCAGGGTGGAAATGTCTGCTACGAGAGGACACAGGTTTAAGGTGGTGGGGGGTAGGTACAGGGGAAATGTTAGGGGGAAGTTTTTCACACAGAGGGTGGTAGGCGAGTGGAATCGGCTGCCGTCAGTGGTGGTGGAGGCAAACTCAATAGGGTCTTTTAAGAGACTCCTGGATGAGTACATGGGACTTAATAGGATGGAGGGTTATAGGTAGGCCTAAAAGGTAGGGATATGTTCGGCACAACTTGTGGGGCCGAAGGGCCTGTTTGTGCTGTTGTTTTTCTATGTTTCTAAGTCTCTCAGCCTCCAACATTGCCACTGTTGGATATTGAAACTGCTAGGTTGCACAATTAAATAATCTCTAGCTCTTTGCTCCTCCACAACACCCAATGCCACTGATCTGCCCCCTCTCCAGAGAGCAAAAACCACATTGGTCGTTTTTAAACTAGGTGGGCAAGAGAAGAATCAAATTCATGCCGACTGAGTGACTGGTCAAGTGATTGCCTGCGTTTACCTGTTCACTTGTTCCATGTCCGGGTGTCTCTCTTTCTCAATCAGCGGTGATTGGTTGGAGATCTGTAGAGGTGCTGGCACTGGGCTCACCAATTCCACATGCCCAACGCTGCCCTGGCTCTCAGGGTAATGAGGACTGTCGTAAAAACCCGGAGCTGACTCCTCCTGTCTGAAAAGATTGTGCTCCTGATTCTGGGGGACTGCCTCTGTTTCCTCATCCAGGATCTTTCCGATGGGGAACTGGAAGAGGGAGCTGGAGCCCATGACCGGTGAGCAGCTGGTGGTGTTGGGGACCTGGTTCAAACAGTCAGACGGGCTGCTAAGCGTGGAGCTCTCCTGGCTTTCCAGCGATTGCTCCTTGGTCAGACTGGTGTAGTAGTTCGAAGGGGGATAATAAGCATTGTACTCGATCGCTGAGCTGGTCAAGATGGAGCGGCCACCGCTGCCCGGGGGCTGGATCCGAGTGACATAATCCACATCCGCTGTCAGGTCGCCGTCTGCCTTCTCCTTCGCTGCCACCTCGTCAAGCCCAAAGGGTGAGAACTTCTGGAACTCTGAGGTGAGGGAGGGGATGTCAGGTTGGATATGGAGGGTTGTAGGGTTCTCAGTGGGTTTTGAATTGGGGCCAGAGGGGCACAGCGGAGTGCCAGCATTGTGAATGGTCCCGTTAATATGAAGAACGGTCCCAGAACCATTTATCCACAGTAAGAAATCTGCAACGCAAAGAACAACCGTATATTAGCACATCCCTCATTCAGCCCCATTCCCATCTGCCCATCGTGAACCCTGAACTGGTGAGCTGCGGTGGAACAGGGCAATGTGACAATATATTAAATATCCAACTTTCCATCCCAAAAATACAGGTGGCCCTTCCTGCTGTGTGAACCAGTGTCAGGTATACATGCTAAGGGTACAATAACAGAAGCTCTGCTTCTGCACTGAGAACCCAAGAGTCATGAGTTCAAATCTATTACTCAGGAAATCTTAACAATACACTTAGAAAATGAGAGTATAATCAAATTAAATCAACATGGGTTTAAAAAGATGGAATCCTATTCCTTTTCCAAAAGGCATTCCGATGATGTGCCACACAAAAGATAAGGGCTCATTGGAGTTGGGTCAGATATAATCATAGAATCATACAGCGCAGAAGAGGCCCTTCAGCCCATCGAGTCGGCACCAACACATTAGAAACACCTGAACTCCCACCTAATCCCATCTGCCAGCACTGGGCCCAAAGCCCTGAATGTTACGATGTGTCAAGTGCTGATCCAGGTACTTTTTAAAGGATGTGAGGCATCCCGCCTCCACCACCCTCCCAGGCAGCGCATTCCAGACCATCACCACCCTCTGGGTAAAAAAAGCTTTTCCTCACAACCCCCCTAAACACCTCACCCCTTACTTTTAACTTGTGTCCCCTCATAACTGGCGCTTCAACTAAGAGGAATAGCTGCTCCCTATCCATTCCGTCCCTCACAATCTTGAACACCTCGATCAGGTCGCCCCTCAGCCTTCTCTGCTCCAACGAAAACAACCCAAACCTATCCAACCTCTCCTCATAACTTAAATGTTCCACCATGGGTAGATGATTGGCTAATAGACGGGAACACTGACATGTTGTGAAATTGAATAAACCAGGTAATTTGTGGTCTTGCATCAGGACAAATCAGCATGGAGGCCTGAGAAAGCAGCCCACACAGAGGGAGTTTCTGCACTGCCAGAGATGCCATCTTTTAGATAAGATATTAAACCAAAGTCCTCCCTCACTCCTTGTTCGGATGAATGGATGAGAAAAGGCGCAGAGAAATTCTCCCAGTGTCCTGTTCAATGTTCATCCCTCAAACAGCATCATCAAATTAGGAGGGATTCATTGGTTGTTTATCTCAGTGTTAGTTATAAATTGGCTGGCATGAAAGAAGCTAAACCAGTCGCGAGGCTTTATTACTAATGGAAAGAACTGGGCACAAGGGAGGTTCTGAAACCTGTGTTGAAACTTAGTTAGCCGACATTAAGAGTATTGTGAGCTGTTCTGGTCACCACATTATAAAAAGGATATACAGGCACTGAAGAGGGTGCAGAGAACAATGACAGGAATTACTTTTTAAAAAATCAATTCATTTACGTGATGTGGTGTCGCCAGTTAGACCAGCATTTATTGGGGTAGCGCGGTGGCACAATGGTTAGCACTGCTGCCTCACGGCACCAGGGATCCAGGATTGATTCCGGGTTTGGAATTCCACATCATGGAAATTCCCCCTTTCAAGGTGAGGGGGGCAAGGTTCAATACAGATATGCGGGGGACGTATTTTACACAGAGGGTGGTGGGGGCCTGGAATGCACTGCCAAGCAAGGTGGTTGAGGCGGACACGCTGGGATCATTTAAGACTTACCTAGATAGCCACATGAACAGACTGGGAATAGTCTAGTTGGGCACATGAGCGGCGCAGGCTTGGAGGGCCGAAGGGCCTGTTCCTGTGCTGTATTGTTCTTTGTTTCTTTTGGATCATTGTGTGAAGTTTGCACATTCTGCCTGTGAATGCGCGGGTTTCCTCCCACACTCCAAAGTTGCACAGATTAGATGGACTGGCCATGCTAAATTGCCACTTAGTGTCCCGGGACATGTGAGTTAAATGGATTAGCCATGGTAAAAGTGTGGGGTTATAGGGATAAGGCAGGGAGAAGGCCTGGGTAAGATACTCTGTAAGAGACACTCGATGGGCCTCCTTCTGCAATGTAGGGATTCTATGATTTTATATTGTCCATTCCTAGTTGCCCTTCAGAAGGAGGTGGGGAGCTTTCTTTGTGAAGCGCTGCAGTCCGAGGTGTTGGTACACCCACAGCGCTGTTTCAGAGGGAGATCCAGGATTTTGACCCTGTGACAGTGAAAGAACGGCAATATATTTCCATGATGTGGAGATTCTGACATTGGACTGGGGTGAGCACAGTAAGAAGTCTCACAACACCAGAAGTCAACAGGTTTATTTGGTATCACGAGTTTTCGGAGCGTTGCCTCTCACCTGACTCACCTGATGAAGGGGCAGCGCTCCGAAAGCTTGTGCTCCCAAATAAACCTGTTGGACTTTAATTTGGTGCTGTGAGACTGGATATATTTTCAAGTCAGGATAGTGAGTGACTTGGAGGGGAACTTCCAGGTGGTTCTCAGGTATTTGCTGCCCTTGTCCTTCCAAATGCTGGTGATTGTGGGCTTGGAAGGTGCTGTCTAAGGAACCTTGGTGAGCTCCTGCAGTGCACCTTGGAGGCAGTACACACGGCTGCCACTATTTGTTGGTGGTGGAGAGAATGAATGTCTGTGGAAGGGGTAGCAATCAAGTGGGCTGCTTTGTCCTGGATGGTGTTGAGCTTTTTGAGTGTTGTTGGAGCTGCATTCATCCAGGCAAGTGGGGAGTATTCCATCGCACTCCTGACTTGTGCCTTGTAGATGGTGGACAGGCTTTGGGGAGTCAGGAGGTGACCACAGGATTTCCAGCTTCTGACCTGCTCTTGTAGACACAGTAATGATATGGCTGGTCCAGTTCAGCTTCTAGTCAGCAGGATGTTGATAGTGGGGGATTCAGTCATGGTAATGCCATTGAATATCAAAAGGCGATGGACAGAACCTCTCTGACGTCAGAAATGTGTGGGTTAACATATGAGGAAAGGGTTAATAGGCTGGATATCTTTGCTCTTTAGAGGTTGAGGGGTGATAGAATTGGGTCTTGAAAATGATGAAAGGTTTTGACCGAATGAACAGAGAATCACAGAATGGTTACAGCACAGTAGGCCATTCGGCCCGTGCTGGCTTCCCCATTCACTTGGTACCATTCCCACGTAATCCTGCACATTCTTCCTTTTCACATAATAATCCAATTCTCTTTTGAATCTCCACGCACAGCCAGCGCACGCACAGCCAGCGCACGCACAGCCAGCGCACGCACAGCCAGCACACGCACAGTCAGCACACGCACAGCCAGCACACGCACAGCCAGCACACGCACAGCCAGCACACGCACAGCCAGCACACGCACAGCCAGCACACGCACAGCCAGCACACTCCACATTTTAAGCATTCAATGTGGAAAAAGGTTGTCTTGTTTCCGTTGCTTCTTCTGCCAATTGTCTTAAACCGAGTCACTCAGGAATACAGAAGTTGAGTATTGCTAAAAGGAGACACATGTTGTGGAAGCTTTTTGTCTTGCACTCATCAGGACAGATGCAAGAGTACCAAATGTTAAGTGGAACAACAATTTATACCACATGTGAAAAGGGGTGTTGTCTGGTTGGCAAGTTTACTCCCCAGCCAGGCTTGGCCAATGTGAGAGGGGCATGAGGAAATCTTGGTGAAAATGTGAATGTATAGCCAGGTGCTGGGTCAAAATCCTGGAATTCCCTCCCTAATGGCATTGTGGGTCAACCCACAGCACGTGGACTGCAGCGATTCAAGAAGGCAGCTCACCACCACCTTCTCAAGGGGCAACTAGGGATAAATTCTGGCCAGCGACGCCCATGTCCCACAAATTAATAAAAAAGAAAATCCAACATATTTATAGTGAGTTACATCTCAAAATTCCTTTTCCATGCCACCTTGAAGAATCCAAGAACAGTAAGAGAATTATTAGTAACAGACGCAAAGGGTCCAGTGTGCACTGTATGTAAAACTAGACACAGGGTTAAAAAGCTAACAATTCCCCAGCACCTTTCACAACTTTGTAAGTCCCAAAAGGCTTCACAATTAATGAAGTCTTTCTGAAGTGCGGTCACTGCTGTAATGCAAGGAAACATGACAGGGCATTGTGACATTCTGAGAACCGAGAAACTATCATTATCACAAAAGAGGTAGTGTTGGACAAGTTAATGGGGCTAAAGGTAGACAAGTCTCCTGGTCCTGATGGAATGCATCCCAGGGTCCTATAAGAGATGGGAAGAGAAAAAGCAAATGCACTCGTCGTAATTTACCAAAATTCACTGGACTCTGGGGTGGTTCCCGCAGATTGGAAAACAGCAAATGTGACGCCACTGTTTAAAAAGGAGGTAGACAAAAGGCGGGTAACTATAGGCCGGTTAGCTTAACTTCTCTGGTAGGGAAAATGCTTGAATCGATCATCAAGAAAGAAATAGCGAGACATCTGGATATAAATTGTCCCATTGGTCAGACACAGAATGGGTTCATGAAGGGCAGGTCATGTTTGACTAATTTGGTGGAATTCTTTGAGAACATTACATGTGCAGTGGACAATGGGGAACCTGTGGATGTGGGGTATCTGGATTTCCAGAAGGCATTTGACAAGGTGCCGCACCAAAGACTGTTACATATGATAAAGGTGAACAGTGTTACGGGTAATGTATTAGCATGGATAGAGGATTGGTTAACTAACAGAAAGCAAAGAGTGGGGGTAAATGGGTGTTTTTCTGGTTGGCGATCAGTGACTAGTGGTGTGCCTCGGGGATCAGTGTTGGGACTGCAATTGTTTACGATTTACAGAGATGATTTGGCGTTGGGGACCAAGTGTAGTGTGTCAAAATTCGCACATGACACTAAGATGGGTGGAAGAGCAAAGTGTGCAGAGGACACTGAAAGTCTGCAAAGGGATATAGATAATCTAAGTGAGTGGGCGAGGGTCTGGCAGATGGAGAACAATGTTGGCAAATGTGAGGTCATCCATTTTGGTAGAAGTAACAGCAAAATGGATTATTTAAATGGTAAAAAATTGCAGGATGCCGCTGTGCAGAGGGACCTGGGTGTCCTTGTGCAGGAATCTCAAGGACACCCAGGTTTGCAGGTGCAGCAGGTAATTAAGAAGGCAAATGGAATTTTGTCCTTCATTGCTAGAGGGATGGAGTTTAAAAACAGCGAGATTATGTTGCAGCTGTATAAGGTGCTGGTGAGGTCACACCTGGAGTATTGTGTACAGTTTTGGTCTCCTTACTTGAGAAAGGATATACTGGCACTGGAGGGGGTACAGAGGAGATTCACTAGGTTGATTCCGAAGTTGAGAGGGTTGGCTTATGAGGAGAGACTGAGTAGACTGGGGCTATACTCATTGGAATTCAGAAGAATGAGGGGAGATCTTATAGAAACATATAAGATTATGAAGGGAATAGATAAGATAGAAGCAGGGAAGTTGTTTCCACTGGCGGGTGAAACTAGAACTAGGGGGCATAGCCTCAAAATAAGGGGAAGCAGATTTAGGACTGAGTTGAGGAGGAACTTCTTCACACAAAGGGTTGTGAATCTGTGGAATTCCCTGCCCAGTTGAGGCTCCCTCATTGAATGTTTTTAAGGCACGGATATTTGCATTTTTGAACAGTAAAGGAATTAAGGGTTATGGTGAGCGGGCGGGTAAGTGGAGCCGAGTCCACAAAAAGATCAGCCATGATCTTATTGAATGGCGGAGCAGGCTCGAGGGGCCAGATGACCTACTCCTGCTCCTGGTTCTTATGTTCTTATGTTCTCATGACACAGCAAGATCCCACAAACCGCAATGTAAAAATGGCCAGATTCTGAACAATTTAAATGATGCTGCTTGAGGGATGCATGTTGGTCACGCCAATCCTCCGGTTCTTCATCACACCGTGCTATTAATGTCCACCAAAGAATGGAGACGGAGCATCAGTTAATGTCTTATTTTAAGGATGGCACATCCAAGAGTGCAGGACAATCTCAGTACTGACCCTCTGACAGTGCGGCGCTCCCTCAGCACTGACCCAAAAAACATCCCAAAGCTAATACCCAAGTGTCCATAACTTCAACGATCCCCAGCGTTGACTTTAAGAACTCAATACATTGCACCCTGCACTTGTGTTGCATAATTAAGAAATTGTTCACTGAGTTCTGTACAGCAATATGATAGGATGGCCGCTCATTGTGATTCAAAGTGGCCTTTACCTGTGTAATACCCTGGGGGAAGGACCTCATCCTGTTTGTAACATTGATCCCCAATCAGCTGCCTCAAAGCTTCAGCCACCAACCCTTTGTAACTGGAAAACACAAATCAGAGTCAAATTTCAGCAAAACACATGCAACTAACAGCTTTGATTTATTTTGCAACTTTCACACAGAGAAACATCACAAGGCCCTGCCCCGCAGTGCAATAAATAAAAACAGATGCCAAGGTTTGGTCAAAATGTTAGTTGGTGACCAGGAATCAGAGAGATGGATTTTAGGAAGACAAAGAGGGTTGAGAAGTGGATGGGTTCAGCAAGGCAATTCCAGTGTCTGGGTTCAAGGAGCGTCAATACACAGCCTCCAGTAGAAGGACAGAGAGAAGTGAAGTGCACAGGAGCCAGATTCAGAGGGATGAGGAGCTGAGGGTAAAGGTTATAGGGCAAGGAGAGGTTACAGAAATAGATGATGAACCGGGTACATTGCATGGTGCTATAGTTAAGTTGTGTGTGAATCCTCAGGCTACTCCTCGCTTTTTCTAGTCCAGGACAGTGCTGTACATCATTAACGGCAAAATGGAAGAGGAGTTGGAGCGGCTGCAGAGGTTTGGAATCATTGAGCTCATTCAGTTCTCAGGTTGCGCAGCTCCAATTCTCCTTATTCTTAAACGTGATGGTACAGTGCGCAGAGGCGGGGATTACAAACTCACCATTAATCAAGCCTCCAAGCTGGTCACTTACCATTGCCATGGGTGGAAAATCTGTTTTCAAATCTTTCAGGAGGCACAATGTTCTCAAAACTTGACACGAGCCATGCCTACCAGCAGCTCTTGTTAGGGGAGCACTCAAAACAGCACGTCACAATCAACACTCACAAGGGTTTGTTCAAAAGGTGGCACGGTGGTTAGCACCGCTGCCTCACAGTGCCAGGGATCTGGGTTCGATTCCCGGCTTGGGTCACTGTCTGTGCGGAGTCTGCACGTTCTCCCCATGTCTTCATGGATTTCTTCCGAGTGCTCCGGTTTCCTCCAACAGTCAGAAAGACGTGCTGGTTCGGTGGATAGGCCGTGCTAAATTCTCCCTCAGTGGACCCGAACAGGCACTGGACTGTGGCAAGGAGGGGATTTTCACAGTAACTTCATTGCAGTGTTAATGTAAGCCTTCTTGTGACACTAATAAATAAACTTAAACTTAAATACAACCGTCTGGTTTTCAGAGTGCCCTCCAGTCCAGTGAGTTTTTAGTGGACAGGGGATTTAAAGAACAAAGAAAATTACAGCACAGGAACGGGCCCTTCGGCCCTCCAAGCCTGCACCGACCCTGCTGCCCTAAACTAAACCTAGACTAAGCAAAGACCCCCTACCCTTCTGGGAACCATATCCCTCCATTCCCATCCTATTCATGTATTTGTAAGACGCCCCTTCAAAGTTGCTATCGTATTTGCTTCCACTACCTCCCCCGGCAGTGAGTTCCAGGCACCCATCACCCTCTGTGTAAAAAACTTGCCTCGTCCATTTCCTTTAAACCTTGCCCCTCGCACCTTAAACCTGTGCCTCCTAGTATTTGACCCTTCCACCTTGAGAAAGAGCTTCTGACTATCCACTCTGTCCATGCATGCCCCTCATAATCTTAGTGAGAAGTTTAACAACATCAGGTTAAAGTCCAACAGGTTTATTTGGTAGCAAAAGCCACACAAGCTTTCGGAGCCTTAAGCCCCTTCTTCAGGTGAGTGGGAATTCTGTTCACAAACAGGGCATATAAAGACACAAACTCAATTTACAGAATAATGGTTGGAATGCGAATACTTACAGCTAATCAAGTCTTTAAGATACAAACAACGTGAGTGGAGAGAGCATTAAGACAGGTTAAAGAGATGTGTATTGTCTCCAGACAGGACAGCCAGTGAGACTCTGCAGGTCCAGGCAAGCTGTGGGGGTTACAGATAGTGTGACATGGACCCAATATACCGGTTGAGGCCGTCCTCATGTGTGCGGAACTTGGCTATCAGTTTCTGCTCAGCGACTCTGCGCCATCATGTGTCGTGAAGGCCACCTTGGAGAACGCTTACCCGAATATCAGAGGCCGAATGCCCGTGACTGCTGAAGTGCTCCCCAACAGGAAGAGAACAGTCTTGCCTGGTGATTGTCGAGCGGTGTTCATTCATCCGTTGTCACAGCGTCTGCATGGTTTCCCCAATGTACCATGCCTCGGGACATCCTTCCTTGCAGCGTATCGGGTAGACAACGTTGGCCGAGTTGCAAGAGTATGTACCGTGTACCTGGTGGATGGTGTTCTCACGTGAGATGATGGCATCTGTGTCGATGATCCGGCACGTCTTGCAGAGGTTGCTGTGGCAGGGTTGTGTGGTGTCGTGGTCACTGTTCTCCTGACGGCTGGGTAGTTTGCTGCGGACAATGGTCTGTTTGAGGTTGTGCGGTTGTTTGAAGGCAAGAAGTGGGGGTGTGGGGATGTTCGTCTTCATCAATGACATGTTGAAGGCTCCGGAGGAGATGCCGTAGCTTCTCCGCTCCGGGGAAGTACTGGACAACGAAGGGTACTCTGTCCACTGTGTCCCGTGTTTGTCTTCTGAGGAGGTCGGTGCGGTTTTTCGCTGTGGTGCGTTGGAACTGTTGATCGATGAGTCGAGTGCCATATCGTGCTCGATATGGCGCTCACAAACATCACGATATGGCGCTCGACTCATCGATCGACAGTTCTGACGCGCCACAGCGAAAGACCGCACCGACCTCCTCAGAAGGTCACGGGACACGGTGGACAGAGTACCCTTCGTCGTCCAGTACTTCCCCGGAGCGGAGAAGCTACGGCATCTCCTCCGGAGCCTTCAACATGTCATTGATGAAGACGAACATCTCGCCCATGCCATCCCCACACCCCCACTTCTTGCCTTCAAACAACCGCACAACCTCAAACAGACCATTGTCCGCAGCAAACTACCCAGCCGTCAGGAGAACAGTGACCACGACACCACACAACCCTGCCACAGCAACCTCTGCAAGACGTGCTGGATCATCGACACTGATGCCATCATCTCACGTGAGAACACCATCCACCAGGTACACGGTACATACTCTTGCAACTCGGCCAACGTTGTCTACCTGATACGCAGTAGGAAAGGATGTCCCGAGGCATGGTACATTGGGGAAACCATGCAGACGCTGCGACAACGGATGAATGAACACCGCTCGACAATCACCAGGCAAGACTGTTCTCTTCCTGTGGGGAACACTTCAGCAGTCATGGGCATTTGGCCTCTGATATTCGGGTAAGCGTTCTCCAAGGCCGCCTTCACGACACACGACGGCGCAGAGTCGCTGAGCAGAAACTGATAGCCAAGTTCCACACACATGAGGACGGCCTCAACCGGGATATTGGGTCCATGTCACACTGTCTGTAATCTCCACAGCTTGCCTGGACCTGCAGAGTCTCACTGGCTGTCCTGTCTGGAGACAATACACATCTCTTTAACCTGTCTTAATGCTCTCTCCACTCACATTGTTTGTATCTTAAAGACTTGATTAGCTGTAAGTATTCACATTCCAACCATTATTCTGTAAATTGAGTTTGTGTCTTTATTTGCCCTGTTTGTGAACAGAATTCCCACTCACCTGAAGAAGGGGCTTAAGGCTCCGAAAGCTTGTGGCTTTTGCTACCAAATAAACCTGTTGGACTTTAACCTGTTGTTAAACTTCTTACTGTGTTTACCCCAGTCCAACATCGGCATCTCCACATCATGACCTCATAATCTTGTCGACTTCTATCAGGTCGTCCCTCAACCTCTGTCGTTCCAGTGAAAACAAACCAAGTTTCTCCAACCTCTCCTCATAGATAATGCCCTCCATACCAGGCAGCATCCTGGTAAATCTTTTCTGGACCCTCTCCAAACCTCCACATCCTTCTGGTAGTGTGGCGGCCAGAATTGAACACGATATTCCAAGTGCAGCCTAACTAAGGTTCTATAAAGCTGCAACATGACTTGCCAATTTTTAAACTCAATACCCCGGCCGATGAAGGCAAGCATGCCGTATGCCTTCTTGACTACCTTCTCCACCTGTGTTGCCACTCTCAGTGACCTATATACCTGTACACCCAGATCCCTTTGCCTATCAGTACTTGTAAGGGTTCTGCCATTTACTGTATATTTCCTCTCTGTATTAGACCTTCCAAAATGCATTACCTCACATTTGTCCAGATTAAACTCCATCGGCCATCTCTCCGCCGAAGTCTCCAACTGATCTATATCCTGCTGTATCCTCTGACGGTCCTCATTGCTATCCGCAAATCCACCAACCTTTGTGTTGTCCGCAAACTTACTAATCAAACCAGTTACATTTCCTCCAGGTCATTTATATATATTACAAACAGCAAAGGTCCTAGCACTGATCCCTGAGGAACACCACTTGTCACAGCCCTCCATTCAGAAACACACCCTTCCACTGTTACCCTCTGCTATTCCTCATGTAGCAGTTTACTTCGACATTTAATCACAGGGAAAACTGAGGAGGAAGAGTACCTCAGTCAGCTGACTCAAGTGTTGGAGATTTTCAGAGACAGGCTGTACCTGAAGCACAGCAAGTGCATCTTCCTGGCACAGTGTCACAAAATCACAGTGCAGAGTCTGTCCCTGATGGGAGACAAAGTCAGAGCTATCGAGGAAGCTCCAAACCCCACAAGTGTGTCTGAGCTCTGACCATTTCTGAGCACGGTAAGTTACTATGGGAAGTATCTGCCAGACCTTTCAATGGTGTTGGCACCACTGTACCTACTGCTTCACAAAGAAACAAAATGGAAGTGGGGGCCAGCACAAAAGAACGTTTTCAAAGATGTGAAAGCAGTGATACAATCCGCTAATCAGCTAATTCACTCTGATCAGACAGAGAACTCTTTCTCTCTGTGATGCCTCACCATAGTGTTGGGACAGCACTCTCAGAATTGGGATAATCGCAGTTCAACAAGGAAGGTCCAGCCATCGGCTTTGCTCCGAAATGGTTTCATCAGCTCCTTTACGGTCGTTCATTCACTGTATGTACTGACCACAAGCCATTGGTGAGTCTTTTCACTGAATCCAAGTTCATTCCTCCCACAGCCTTGGTGAGAATCCAGCGCTGGGTTGTTGCACTAGTTTATCAGTATAACATTGAGCACAGGGCAGGGAAGGACGGTGCAAAAACACACACACAGACACACACACACAGACACACACAGACACACACACACAGACACACACACACAGACACACACACACAGACACACACACACAGACACACACACACACACACAGACACACACACACAGACACACACACACACACACACACAGACACACACACACACAGTCGTCTCCCTTTACCAGACCTGCCAACAAAAACATTATTCCCTAAAAAAAAGTTTTCTTGCTCGAGAGACTTTCATATTCTCCAGTGAATGCCAAACAGATAGAGCAGTGGACGGATTGGGATTCTGTTCTATCCCAGCTGAAGACATGCCTTACGCAGGGATAGCCTGCTGTTGGTGGCTTTAATGGGGAAGGAGATGGAGACGGGATTGAAAGGAACAATAGCTGGAAAGCATCCCACATATCCTGATTTGAAACCATGGGGGCAATTCTCCAAGCCGACAGGCCAGGTGTCATATCATCATAGAGGTTTACAGCAGGAAACAGGCCCTTCAGCCCAATTTGTACATTCCGCCCAATTAAGGAGGCTCACGTGGAGGCCGTGTGGCTGATTTCCCACTCGGTGCCACTTGAATCTCCAGCTGTCAGATTTCCGGGACCATCAGCTCCGCGCCAGAAATCGGCTCAGAGCTGTATAATATATTCAAATGCTCATTTAAATCATGAGTGGGCCTGGGACTGAAGTCTCCACACCACGCCAGGAGTGTTTCACTCCCGCGGGGTTTACAATAGCTGCCCACTGCGGGGAACTGGCAGCCTGACCCTGCTGGAGTGAAGAGGGGCCATGGAGACCCCCAAAGAGTTCGGGGGTGAGCCCCCTGGCATTTCCCAAGGGGCAATGTCTCGGGGGCATCTTGGCACTGCCCAAGTGCCAAGGGGGCAGGGCCTAATGGCAGGTCAAGGCCGGTAGGGGGTCCCGCTGCCACTCTGCGGTGACAGAGAGAGGGAGGCCAGTGATCGAGGCTGGCCCGGGGGGTCAGCAATGCAGGGTCATAGGGCTGACCAGTGGTCAGGAGGCTGGCAGTGCGGGGCTACTGCGCATGCGCTGATCTTGGCTCTGACAGATAGCAGTGGCCCACCCAGTGCTGCCGGCCTCTCCAGTGGGAATAGAACATAGAACAGTACAGCACAGAACAGGCCCTTCGGCCCACGATGTTGTGCCGAACCTTTTCTGAAACCAAAATCAAGCTATCCCACTCCCTATCATCCTGGTGTGCTCCATGTGTCTATCCAATAACCGCTTGAAAGTTCCTAAAGTGTCTGACTCCACTATCACTGCAGGCAGTCCATTCCACACACCAACCACTCTCTGAGTAAAGAACCTACCTCGGACATCCTTCCTGTATCTCCCATCATGAACCTTATAGTTATGCCCCCTAGTAACAGCTACATCCACCCGGGGAAATAGTCTCTGAACGTCCACTCTATCCATCCCCTTCATCATTTTATAAACCTCTATTAAGTCGCCTTTCAACCTCCTCCGCTCTAAAGAGAAAAGCCCTAGCTCTCTCAACCTTTCCTCATAAGACCTACCCTCCAAACCAGGCAACATCCTGGTAAATCTCCTCTGCACTCTTTCCAGTGCTTCCACATCCTTCTTACAGTGAGGTGACCAGAACTGCACACAATATTCCAAATGTGGTCTCACCAAGGTCCTGTACAGTTGCAGTATAACCCCATGGCTCTTAAACTCCAACCCCCTGTTAATAAACACTAACACACTATAGGCCTTCTTCACAGCTCTAACCACTTGAGTGGCAACCTTCAGAGATCTGTGGATATGAACCCCAAGGTCTCTCTGTTCCTCCACATTCCTCAGAACCCTACCTTTGACCCTGTAATCCGCATTCAAATTTGTCCTACCAAAATGAATCACCTCGCACTTATCAGGGTTAAACTCCATCTGCCATTTTTCGGCCCAGCTCTGCATCCTATCAATGTCTCTTTGCAGCCTACAACAGCGCTCCACCTCATCCACTACTCCACCAATCTTGGTGTCATCCGCAAATTTACTGACCCACCCTTCAGTCCCCTCCTCCAAATCATTTATAAAAATCACAAATAGCAGAGGACCCAGCACTGATCCTTGTGGTACACCGGTGGAACTGATCTCCAGTCTGAAAATTTTCCATCTACCACCACCCTCTGTCTTCTATGAGATACAGTAAGAAGTTTAACAACACCAGGTTAAAGTCCAACAGGTTTATTTGGTAGCAAAAGCCGCACAAGCTTTCGGAGCTGCAAGCCCCTTCTTCAGGTGAGTGGGAATTCTGTTCACAAACAGAGCATATAAAGACACAAACTCAATTTACATGAATAATGGTTGGAATGCGAATACTTACAACTAATCAAGTCTTTAAGAAACAAAACAATGTGAGTGGAGAGAGCATCAAGACAGGCTAAAAAGATGTGTATTGTCTCCAGACAAGACAGCCAGTGAAACTTTGTGGGGGTTACAAATAGTGTGCCATGAACCCAATATCCCGGTTGAGGCCGTCCTCGTGTGTGCGGAACTTGGCTATCAGTTTCTGCTCAGCGACTCTGCGCTGTCGTGTGTCGCGAAGGCCGCCTTGGAGAACGCTTACACCTCATGTTCTATGAGATAGCCAGTTACTTCTCCAATCGGCCAAGGAATAGGCCATCGGAATAGGCCCCAGCCACTGATTTTTTCTGAGATTCACGCTAGTGTACTCTGCAGTGCAGTGTGGGCGATTCATTTTGAAAATGCCACTGAAAAAACAAGCAGGATTTGCTCCCAGTTTTACATGAAATTGACACTTAGGATTTTTTGGGGAGAATCCCACCCCATATGTGTCAAGAAAGCTTGTGTTGACCATCCAAGGTAGGTGCCTATTTTGGGGAATTTAAGTGATGTGTGTCTGCGTGGAAGAATTCTTGAATAACTACACGAAGGACACTCTGGTCTCGTGCAGATGAAGGGATTAGCACGTCGGCAGCAGTGTCTGGGTACTCAGGTTGAAGAAGAAGTGGGACAGTGTCAATCCTGTGCCTGGATAAGAAATACACCACTGCTGTGTCCCTTACACCTTTGGAAGTGGCCTAAAATGCCATGGCAACGATTGCATGTAGGTTTTGCTGGTCCGTTAGAGGGTTACATGTCCTTCCTCATATCTGATGCACACCCAAAGTGGCCAGATGTTGGTATCTACAGCAACTGAACAAAGCATTCAAGAACTTGACAAAGTTTTTGCAAGATCTGATAAACCGGAACAGTTTGTTGGCAATAATGGTGCACATTTTACATCACAGGCGTTTGCGGATTTTCTCAAAGTAAATGGTATTCAGTATATAAAACCCACACCTTATCATTCATCAACTAATGGATTAGCTGAAAGATTTGTACATCTCTGAAACATTCTTTAAAAGCTCCAAGAGAGCAAGGATCATTATCACGTCATGTAAATAGCTTTTGGCATCTTATAAAAACACTACTCATACAGCTACCCAAAGTTCACCTGTATTACCACTCCAAGAGAAATTTATGAACTGTGCTTGACTTGATATCAGCTCCAGCAAGTTCAGAGATAGTCACGCGTCAACGACAATCTCAAGTTGCTGGATGAGAAGTGAGGGCAAAACAACGCTCATTTCAACCAGGAGATCGAGTGTTAGTGTGTAATTATGCTGAGTGAGAAATGGGCACCACCTATAGTTTTAGCAAAAAACAGGTCCAATTTCATACACAGTTCAAACCAAAGGTGAACTAGTTTGGCGACACCATGCTGACCAATTGTTGTCATCTCAAAATAATTTCTCTGAATCATCTCCAGAAATACCAACTTCTTTAGTTCCTCGAGTTGTGAATATTACTACAGGAAACCGTATTGAATCGGAGTTGCCTGATGATTGTGTCTTTGCTGCTGCACCGTGTCAGAATGATGTAGAATTAGTTCCAAGACTGCAAAGAAGTTCCAAATCATACTTCTGGTGTAAAGAACAGTCATATTTCAGAATGTCATATACAACCAAAGAGGAAGAGGCATTTTCCTGATCGACTTTCCCGTTGACTGTCAATGATACATAATTCTGCGTCCAGGATATTATTGATCCAATGTATAACCCCATAGTAATTTGTTGTCATGACAACAGAAGTAAAGGGGGAGGGATGTTATATATTTAACAGGGCTGCATGATTACTGTAAGAGCTGATCACATGATTTGATGGTGATGTCATTGGGGTGTTGCACAGGCTGCTGTTTTATTTTCAGATTGTAATCGGGACAGGCCAGAGCTCCTGTACATAGATAGAGCCACTGTACATAGAAAGCCACAGCACAAACAGGCCCTTCGGCCCACAAGTTGCGCCGATCACATCCCCACCTCTAGGCCTATCTATAGCCCTCAATCCCATTAAATCCCATGTACTCATCCAGAAGTCTCTTAAAAGACCCCAACGAGTTTGCCTCCACCACCACCGACGTCAGCCGATTCCACTCACCCACCACCCTCTGAGTGAAAAACTTACCCCTGACATCTCCTCTGTACCTACCCCCCAGCACCTTAAACCTGTGTCCTCTCGTAGCAACCATTTCAGCCCTTGGAAATAGCCTCTGAGAGTCTACCCTATCCAGACCTCTCAACATCTTGTAAACCTCTATCAGGTCACCTCTCATCCTTCGTCTCTCCAGGGAGAAGAGACCAAGCTCCCTCAACCTATCCTCATAAGGCATGCCCCCCAATCCAGGCAACATCCTTGTAAATCTCCTCTGCACCCTTTCAATGGCTTCAACATCTTTCCTGTAACGAGGTGACCAGAACTGCGCGCAGTACTCCAAGTGGGGTCTAACCAGGGTCCTATAAAGCTGCAGCATTATCTCCCGACTCCTAAACTCAATCCCTCAATTAATGAAGGCCAGTACGCCGTACGCCTTCTTGACCGCATCCTCCACCTGCGAGGCCGATTTAAGAGTCCTATGGACCCGGACCCCAAGGTCCTTCTGATCCTCTACACTGCTAAGAATGGTACCCTTCATGCTCCTGGAATAACTCTGTTGTTAGTTTGAATCTACGTCCAAACCACATTGTTCTCAAAGCCAAAATACTACAACAATCTGAAACAAAAACAGAAATTGCTGGAAAAACTCAGCTTCTCTGACAGCAACTGTGCAGAGAGTGCAGAACCAACGTTTTGAGTCTGGATGACCCTCAACCACTAACAGTTAGGACAGGGTGAGGGATTTATATCGTTATTGTCAGGATCAGAGAATGACAGATTTACACGAAACCCAAGAGGAGATCGGGAAGAAATGGTCGAGAGCTTCAAGATTTTAGGTGTCCAGATCTCCAAAAACCTGCCCTGGTCCCCCCATGCCAATACTATAGTTAAGAAAGCCCACCAACACCTCTACTTTCTCAGGAGACTAAGGAAATTTGGCATGTCAGCTACGACTTTCACCAACGTTTACAGATGCACCATAGAAAGCATTCTTTCTGGTTGTATCACAGCTTGGTCTGGGCTCCTGCTCTGTCTAAGACCGTAAGAGCCTACAAAAGGTCGTGAACGAAGCTTGGTCTATCACACAAACCAGCCTCCCACCCATACTTCCTGCTGCCTCGGAAAAGCAGCCAGCATAATTAAGGACCTCACACACCCCGGATAGGCTCTCTTCCACCTTCTTCCGTCAGGCAGAAGATACAAAATTCTGAGGACATGTACTGCCCAACTCAAGAACAGCTTCTTCCCTGCTGCTGTCAGACTTTTGAATGGACCTACCTCACATTAAGTTGATCTTTCCCTACACCCTAGCTATGACTGTAACACTACATTCTGCACCCTCTCCTTTCCTTCTCTATGTACGGTATGATGTGTCCGTGTAGCACAAGAAACAATACTTTTCACTGTATACTAATATATGTGACAAGAATAAATCAAATTAAATCAAGAAATTCAGAGTTCCTCAATTTGGGGCTCATGAAGCGATGAATTGAAGTTCAGAGCAGGATGATGATGCTAGAACCCTAGCAGAGCCAAATTAAACTTACAGATTCTGTAGGATCATTTTATTCCATCTGTTACATGTTTGTGCATTCTGGCCAATCTATGTCCTGTCGCAGTCAATGGGATCTCTTCACTGTTTGCCACCTCTCTGAGTTTGCAAAGCTGGAAACTTTACTCTGTACTCCAATATCCAAGTCATCGATATATATCAAAAAGGCAGAGCTCCTCGATCTGAACAGCACAATCTAAAAAACAACCACTCACCACAACTCGCTGTTTTTATCCTTCTGCCAATTTTACATCCAGATTGACAATGACCCTCTTATTCCATGATCCGTGTGGGTGGCACGGTGGTTAGCATTGCTGCCTCACAGCGCCAGGGACCAGGGTTCGATTCCCGTCTGCACGTTCTCCCCGTGTCTGTGTGGCTTTCCTCCGGGTGCTCCGGTTTCCTCCCACAGTCTGAAAGATGTGCTGGTTAGGTGCATTGGTCAGGCTAAATTCTCACTCAGTGTACCCGAACAGGCGCTGGAGTGTGGCGACTAGGGGATTTTCACAGTAACTTCATTGCAGTGTTAATGTAAGCCTACTTGTGACACGAATAAATAAATTTAAATCCATAATTCTATAAACTGGCCTACCATGTGGTATCTTCTCTAACACTTTCTAAAATCCCTAAAGACAACATCCATGAGGCAGGACATTTTCCTCAGATTGGTTTTCCCACTGCTGGAAAGCGGAAAGTATGACAGTATCATGTAATAATTCAAGACCTGGAAAGGACAGGGTTCCGAGCAAAGCTCGGAGCGAGCACTGACCTGTACTTCCTGTTGACCTCATCCGCAGTCAGCACGCGGTCAAACATCATCACTTTGTACCTGTCCTCCAGCCGAGGACCCTTGTAGTCACGATGTTCCAACTCGACCGCAGCATCAAGTAGAGACAGGTAACGACGAACAATCAACCCATAGGGACTGTCTGAAAAAGCAAAGGCAATGCTACAAACAACCAGAGTTCCACTTGAGACCCCAGAGTGAGTGATTTACACAGTTACTCTCAGGATCTCAGAGTGGAGGAATTGCAGTTATCATCGGGATCACAGAGTGAGGGTTTTATAGAGTCATAGAGTCAGACAGTGCAGAAAAGGCCCTTCGGCCCATCAGCTCTGCACCGACAATATCTACCACTGAAGGCATGCTAATCCCATTTTCCTGCAGTTGTCCCATATCGTTGAACGTTATGATGTTTTAAGCCCAGATTAAACTGCATTTATTTCAGTGCAAGAGGCCTGACGAGTAAGGCAGATGAACTCAGCGCACAGATGGGTACATGGGAGTGGGATATTATAGCAATTACTGAAACATGGCTCAGGGAGGGACAGGACTGGCAGCTCAATGTTCCAGGGTACAGATGCTACAGGAAAGATAGAATAGGAGGCAAGAGAGGAGGGGAAGTTGCACTTTTGATTAGGGAGAACATCACGGCAGTACTGAGAGGGTATATATCCGAGGATTCGCCCGCTGAGTCTATTTGGGTTGAACTGAGAAATAAGAAGGGGGAAATCACTTTTATAGGGTTGTACTGAGGCCCCCAAATAGTCAGCGGGAAATTGAGCAGCAAATATGTAAGGAGATTACAGATAGCTCCAAGAAAAATAGAGTGGTAATAGTAGGGGATTTTAATTTTCCCAACATTGACTGGGACAGCCATAGTATTAGAGGCTTGGATGGAGAGAAATTTGTTGAGTGTATTCAGGAGGAATTTCTCATTCAGTATGTGGTTGGCCCGACTAGAGAGGGGGCAAAACTTGACCTCTTGAAAAATAAGGAAGGGCAGATGACAGAACTGTTAGTGAGGGATCATTTTGGGACCAGTGAACATAATTCTATTAGTTTTAAGGTAGTTATGGAGAATGATAGGTCTGGCCCAAAACATAAAATTCTAAATTGCTGCAAGGCCAATTTTGATGGTATCAGGCAGGAACTTTCAACAGTTAACTGGGGGAGTCTGTGGGAAGGCAAAGGAATGGCAGGTAAGTGGCACGCTTTCAAAAGTGTGTTAACCAGGGTTCAGGGTAAGCACATTCCTTTTTGGAGTGAAAGACAAGGCTGGCAGAAGTAGGGATGACTCGGGATATTGAGGCCCTGGTCAAGAAGAAGGAAGAGGCACATGACATGCATAGGCAGCCGGGATCAAGTAGATCCCTTGAAGAGTATAGGGGGTGTAGGAGTAGGGTTAAGAGAGAAATCAGGAGGGCAAAAAGGGGACACGAGATTGTTTTGGCAGATAAGGCAAAGGAGAATCCAAAGAGCTTCTACAAATACATAAAGGGCAAAAGAGTAACAAGGGAGAGAGTAGGGCCTCTTAAGGATCAACAAGGTCATCTATGTGCAGATCCACAAGAGATGGGTGAGATCCTAAATGAATATTTCTCGTCAGTATTCACTGTTGAGAAAAGCATGGATGTTAGGGAACTTGGGGAAATAAATAGTGATGTCGTGAGGAGTGTACGTATAACAGAGAAGGAGGTGCTGGAAATCTTAAAGCGCATCAAGGTAGATAAATCCCCGAGACCTGATGAAGTGTACCCCAGGACATTATGGGAAGCGAGGGAGGAAATTGCGGGTCCCCTAGCAGAGATATTTGAATCGATAGTCACAGGTGAGATGCCTGAAGATTAGAGGGCGGCAAATGTTGTGCGTTTGTTTAAGAAGGGATGCAGGGAAAAGCCTGGGAACTACCTGTAAACCTAACATCTGTAGTGGGTAAGTTGTCAGAAGGTATTTTGAGAGACAGGATCTACAGACACAAGGACTGATTAAGTACAGTCAGCCTGGCTTTGTGAGTGGAAAATCATGTCTCACAAATTTGACTGAGTTTTTTGGAGGGGTAACAAAGAAGGTCGATGAGGGCAGTGCAGTTTATGTTGTCTACATGGACTTTCGCAAGGCCTTTGACAAGGTGTCACACGATAGGTTGTTGCATAAGGTTAAATCTCACGGGATCCAGGGTAAGGCAGTCGAATGGATACAAAATTGGCTTCTTGATAGAAGCCAGAGGGTGGCTGTCGAGGGTGGTTTGCAGATGACACCAAGATTGGTGGCATAGTGGACAATGAAGAAGGTTATTTCGGATTGCAACGGGATCTTGATCAATTGGGCCAGTGGGCTGACGAATGGCAGATGGAGTTTAATTTAGATAAATGCGAGGTGATGCATTTTGGTTGATCAAACCAGGGCAGGACTTACTCAGTTAATGGTAGGGCGTTGGGGAGAGTTACAGAACAAAGAGATCGAGGGGTACATGTTCATAGCTTCTTGAAAGTGGAGTCACAGGTGGACAGAATAGTGAAGGCGGCATTCGGCATGCTTGGTTTCATCGTCAGAACATTGAATACAGGAGTTGGGACGTCTTGTTGAAGTTCCACAAGACATTGGTAAGGCCACACTTGGAATACTGTGTGCAATTCTGGTCACCCTATTATAGAAAAGAGATTATTAAACTAGAAAGAGTGCAGAAAATATTTACTAGGATGCTACCTGGACTTGATGGTTTGAGTTATAAGGAGTGGCTGGATAGACTGGGACTTTTTTCTCTGGAGCGTAGGAGGCTGAGGGGTGATCTTATAGAGGTCTATAAAATAATGAGGGGCATAGATCAGCTAGATAGTCAATATCTTTTCCCAAAGGTAGGGGAGTCCAGAACTAGAGGGTATAGGTTTAAGGTGAGAGTGGAAAGATACAAAAGTGTCCAGAGGGGCAATTGTTTCTCAGAATGGGGAGTGAATGGAACAAGCTGCCAGAGGTAGGAGTAGAGGCGGGTACAATTTTGTCTTTTGAAAAACATTGACATGGGTACGATGGGTATAGAGGGATATGGGTCAAACGCTGGCAATTGGGACTGGCTTAGGGGTTAAAAAAGGGGCGGCATGGACATGTTGGGCCCTGTTCCATGCTGTAAACCTCTATGACTCTATGCTCATCCATATATTTTTTTAAAGGTTGCAAAGGTTTCAAACCTCCACTATCTTCCCAGGCAGTGCATTCCAGATTCCCATCTCCCTCTGAGTGAAAAAATGTTTTCTCAAATCCCCTCAATCTCCTGCCCCTTACACCAAAACTACACCCCCTCGTGATTGACCCCACAACCAAGGCGAACAGCTGCTTTCTATTCGCCCTGTCCACACCCCTCATAATAAAGAACAAAGCAAATTACAGCACAGGAACAGGCCCTTCGGCCCTCTAAGCCTGCACCGACCATGCTGCCCGACTGAACTAAAACCCCCTACGCTTCCGGGGACCATATCCCTCTATTCCCATCCTATTCATGTACTTGTCAAGACGCACTATAAAAGTCACTACCGTATCTGCTTCCACTACCTCCCCCGGCAACGAATTCCAGGGACCCACTACTCTCTGTGTAAAAAATCTGCCTCGTACATCTCTTTTAAACCTTGCCCCTCGCCCCTTAAACCTGTGCCCCCTAGTAATTGACTCTTCCACCCTGGGAAAAAGCTTCTGACTATCCACTCTATCCATGCCCCTCATAATCTTGTAGACTTCTATCAGGTCTCCCCTCAACCTCCGTCGCTCCAGTGAGAACAAACCAAGTTTCTCCAACCTCTCCTCATAGCTAATGCCCTCCATATCAGGCAACATCCTGGTAAATATTTTCTGGACCCTCTCCAAAGTCTCCACATCCTTCTGGCAGTGTGCCGACCAGAATTGAACACTATATTCCAAGGGCGGCCGAACTAAGGTTCTATAAAACTGCAACATGACTTGCCAATTTTTAAACTAAATGCCCTGGCCAATGAAGGCAAGCATGCCGTATGCCTTCTTGACTACCTTCTCCATCTGCATTGCCAATTTCAGTGACCTGTGTACCTGTACACCCAGATCCCTTTGCCTATCAATACCCCCAAGGGTTCTGCCATTTACTGTAAGTTTCCTATCTGTATTAGACCTTGTATAATCTTATACAATCTCATATTATACAATCTTATTGTCAGGATCCCAGAGTGAAAGATTTACACAGAGCTCCAGTGGAGATAGGGAAGAAATTCAGAGTTCCTCAGTTTGGGGATCAGGAAGAGGTGAATTCAAGTTCAGAGCAGAATGATGATGCTAGGACTCAAGTGGAGGCAAATTAATGCACAAGTTTCTATTACTCTTTCACAAGATGTGGATGGCACTGGCTTCGCCAGCAAATGTAAATGTGAGTCATCCACTTTGGGAGGAATAACAGCAAAATGGACTATTATTTAAATGGTAAAAAGTTGCAGTCTGCAGTTGTGCAGAGGGACCTGGGTGTCCTTGTGCAAGAATCACAAGGAGTTGGTTTGCAGGTGCAGCAGATAATTAAGAAGGCAAATGGAATTTTGTCCTTCATTGCTGGAGGGATGGAGTTTAAAAACAGCTGTATAAGGTGCTGGTGAGGCCACACCTGGAGTACTGTGTACAGTTTTGGTCTCCTTACTTGAGAAAGGATACACTGGCACTGGAGGGGGTGCAGAGGAGATTCACTAGGTTGATTCTGGAGTTGAGAGGGTTGGCGGCTTATGAGGAGAGACTGAGTAGAGTGGGGCTATACTCATTGGAATTCAGGAGAATGAGGGGGGATCTTATCGAAACATATAAGATTATGAAGGGAATGGATAAGATAGAAGCAGGCAAGTTGTTTCCAGTGGCGGATGAAGCTAGAACTAGGGGGCATGGCCTCAAAATAAGGGGAAGCAGATTTATGACTGAGTTGAGGAGGAACTTCTTCACACAAAGGGTTGTGAATCTGTGGAATTCCCTGCCCAGTGAAGCAGTTGAGGCTACCTCATTGAATGCTTTTAAGGCAAGGAAAGATAAAATTTTTGAACAGTAAAGGAATTAAGGGTGATGGTGAGCGGGCGGGCAAGTGGAGCTGAGTCCACAAAAAGATCAGCCATGGTCTTGTTGAATGGTGGAGCAGGCTCGGGCGACCAGATGGCCTACTCTTGCTCCTAGTTCTTATGTTCCTATACAGTACCCCTGACAAGGACTCTGGAGTGCGGCGGTACTGATGGGCAGTCTGTGATGAGTAATTGGATAGTGACACGTGGGTTAACCAGTTCTTGGCTTTTTGCATCGTGTTAAGTAACCTCACCCCAGCTCTTTGCCATCTTCCCTCAGAGCCGATAGTTTGTTAACTGCCGCACTCCCACTCTGACTAAGATCCCATCCCCTCACCCCACAGTGGTTATAAAGTGAGCTCATACTCATCACGTTGTTAATGAAAGCGGCAGAGAAGACTCGGTCGAGTATCGCTCCCGGGAAGTGTCCAAGTTGGAACATGGACATGAAGATATTGACTGTGGCCAGGGGTGAGTTCATGGCTTTAATCTCCAGCACCGACTCCAGCTTTTCAAAGAACTTGGCTTCATTGGAAGGTTTGTAGTTCATGCGACTGAACGGGAAGACGAGCTTCTGAATTACCTGTAATACAATAAAACCTAGTCAAACACTGTCTAACGTGTTCCAAACTTGCCACATCCATAAGCAATGGCCATCAATGGCCCACTGCTGCGAGCAATATGTTATTTCACCATACAGATTCGAGGTCCCAGATCAATGCCCATATCAGGCTCTTAAATGATAAATTCACATTCAATCCCGGCAAACATTCACACCCTCCCAGGGACCCCCAGTAAATATCCACACAAACCCGGGGAACCACTGTAAACATTCACCCACTGTCTGGGATGCACTCTCGGGAACACTCTGTAATATTTATAGATTCCTGGAATCCCTCTGTAAATATTTTCATTTTCCCGCGGACCCCCTGTAAATATCCACGCTATCGATATCCACACACTCCAAGGGGCCATCTGTAAATATTCCCACCCCCCAGAGACCCCTGTAAATATTAACTCTCCTGGCAACTTCCTTTAGAAGCCTCCTGTGAATACTTAGAGTCCTAGGCATCCCCTGTAGATATTCACAAGTTCCCTATCTGCAGATCCCTCTGTGGGAATCACCTGGCCTATCCCTGGATCTTTCTGTGGGATCGCCCTCCCTATTGCCAGATCGCTCCATGGATTCCACCTCCCTGTTGCCAGATTGCTCTGTGGGAATTTCCTTCCCTAATCCCGGATTGCTCCATGGATTCACCCTCCCTATCTTCTGTTTGCTCCCTGGGATCACGTGCCCCACCTCCGGATCACCCCATGGGACTACCCTGGTCTTGTCCACCTCTGAATATCCTCCAACCTCAGAGTTCCTCTAATTCTGGCCTCTTGAGCATCTCTGATTTTAATCGCTTCACCACTGCGGCCAAAACCCTGAAAGCCTCTCTCCTGAAACCACTCCAACTCTCTCTCCTCCTTTAAGATTGTCTTTAAACCCGTACCTTTTAGAGTCAGAGAGGTTTACAGCATGGAAACAGGCCCTTTGGCCCAACTTGTCCATGCTGCCCTTTTTTTTTTAAAAAACCCTTAAACTAATCCCAATTGCCCGCATTTGGCCCATATCCCTCTATACCCATCGTACCCATGTAACTATCTAAATGCTTTTGAAAAGATATACTTGTACCCACCTCTACTACTACTTCTGGCAGCTTGTTCCAGACACTCACCACCCTCTGTGCGAAAAAATTGCCCCTCTGAACACTTTTGTATCTCTCCCCTCTCACCTTAAACCTATGCCCTCTAGTTTTAGACTCCCCTACCTTTGGGAAAAGATATTGACTATCTACCTTGTCTATGCTCCTCATTATTTTATAGACCTCTATAAGGTCACCCCTCAGCCTCCTACGCTCCAGAGAAAAAAGTCCCAGTCTATTCAGCCTCTCCTTATAACTCAGTCCATCAAGTCCCGGTAGCATCCTAGTAAATCTTTTCTGCACTCTTTCTAGTTTAATAATATCCTTTCTATAATAGGGTGACCAAAATTGCACACAGTATTCCAAGTGTGGCCTTACCAATGTCTTGTACAACTTTAACAAGATGTTCCAACTCTTGTATTCAATGTTCTGACTGATGAAACCAAGCATGCTGAATGCCTTCTTCACTATTCTGTCCACCTGTGACTCCACTTTCAAGAAGCTATGAACATGTACCACTAGATCTCTTTGTTCTGTAACTCTCCCCAACGCCCTACCATTAACTGAGTAAGTCCTGCCCTGGTTCAATCTACCAAAATGCATCACCTCGCATTTATCTAAATTAAACTCCATCTGCCATTCGTCAGCCCACTGGCCCAATTGATCAAGATCCCGCTGCAATTGGAGATAACTTTCTTCACTGTCCACTATGCCACCAATCTTAGTGTCGTCTGCAAACTTACTAACCATGCCCCCCCCCTACATTCTCATCCAAATCATTAATATAAATGACAAATAACAGTGGGCCCAGCACTGATCCCTGAGGCACACCGCTGGTCACAGGCCTCCAGTTTGAAAAACAACTCTCTACAACCACCCTCTGGCTTCTGTCAAGAAGCCAATTTTGTATCCATTTAGATACCTCACCCTGGATCCCGTGAGATTTAACTTTATGCAACAACCTACCATGCAGCACCTTGTCAAAGGCCTTGCTAAAGACCATGTAGACAACATCAACTGCACTGCTCTCATCTACCTTCTTGGTTACCCCTTCAAAAAACTCAATTAAATTTTTGAGACATGATTTTCCACTCTCAAAGCCATGCTGACTGTCCCTAATCAGTCCTTGCATCTCTAAATGCCTGTAGATCCTGTCTCTCAAAATACCTTCCAACAATTTACCCACCACAGATGTGAGGCTCACTGGGGTTCCCAGGCTTTTCCCTGCAACCCTTTTTAAACAAAGGCACAACATTTGCAACTCTCCAATCTTCAGGCACCTCACCCGTGACTATCAAACAAGCTTTAGGCATCTGAACATCACCTTCTGCAAACTGGTGTCAAACCTTGCATAATAACACTTGTGTGAAGTGCCATGGGACATTTTATGTTAAAGTTGCTGGATAAAAGCAAGTTGCTGTTTCATTTTCCTCCCAATCACCTCAATCAATACTGACCACGACCCTCACTAAGTGGTGAAGCTCCGGAAGGTTATGTTAGAGAAGCTAACAGTAATTACCTTACTGTCCAGGTATTCACCCTTTTTGATGAGAAATTCTGCAATTGTGTCCAGAAGCTTCGTCTCACGCAGTCGATGGCGAGCGATATACTTTGCAATGAGTGCCATGGTGTAGGGGGTGATGCTGTCCACTTTCTTTGGAAGTTCCTCTAAAGTAGAAAGAAATATCCTTACAAAAGAGGCTGTGTATCCTTCTTAGCGCAATGGCTTGGTGTGACCCAGAGCAACTTCAGCAGCCTTGGGATAGGCAATGGAATAACCAGGCTCCTATTCCTGATCTCAGGCTGTGACCTGTGCTGAGGTCACGAACATTTAGATCAGATAAAGACACAACATGGCCGAGCTGCAAAGCCCTTTTGAGCTGACTGGCCTTCAGATGCCCTCTGTCTCGGGTCACACACAAATACGGATCAAGAACAGCTTCTTCCCTGCTGTCATCAGACGTTTAGAACATAGAACATAGAAAGCCACAGCACAAACAGGCCCTTCGGCCCACAAGTTGCGCCGATCACATCCCCACCTCTAGGCCTATCTATAGCCCTCAATCCCATTAAATCCCATGTACTCATCCAGAAGTCTCTTAAAAGACCCCAACGAGTTTGCCTCCACCACCACCGACGTCAGCCGGTTTGAATGGACCTACCTTACATTAAGTTGATCTTTCTCTACATCCGAACTATGACTGTAACACTACATTTTGCACCTTCTTTCTCCCCTATGTACTCTATGAATGGTATGTTTTGTCTGTATAGCATGCAAGAAACAATACTTTTCATTGTATCCCAATACACGTGACAATGAGACAGGGAAGTTATGGTAGATTACAGGAACCGTGGTATACAAAGGTTGTAATGAATCTAGTCAAGAAGAAAAGAAAAGCTTACAAAAGGTTCAGAGAGCTAGGTAATGTTAGAAATCTTGAAGAGTATACGGCTAATAGGAAGGATCTTAAGAAGGAAATTAGGAGAGCCAGAAGGGGTCATGAGAAGGCCTTGGCAGGCAGGATTAAGGAAAGCCCCAAGGCATTCTACAACTATGTGAAGAGCAAGAGGATAAGACGTGAAAGAATAGGACCTATCAAGTGTGATGGTGGGAAAGTTTGTATGGAACCGGAAGAAATAGCAGAGGTACTTAATGAATACTTTACTTCAGTATTCACTATGGAAAAGGATCTTGGTGGTTGTAGTGCAGACTTGCAGCGGACTGAAAAGCTTGAGCATGTAGATATTAAGAAAGAGGATGTTTTGGAGCTTTTGAAAAGCATCAAGTTAGATAAGTCGCCGGGACCGGAGGAGATGTACCCCACGCTACTGTGGGAGGCGAGGAAGGAGATTGCTGAGCCTCTGGCGATGATCTTTGCATCATCAATGGAGACTGGAGAGGTTCCGGAGGATTGCGGATATTGTTCCTTTATTCAAGAAAGGGAGTAGAGATAGCCCTGGAAATTATAGACCAGTGAGTCTAACCTCAGTGGTTGGTAAGTTGATGGAGAAGATCCTGAGAGGCAGGATTTATGAACATTTGGAGAGGTATAATATGATTAAGAATAGTCAGCATGGCTTTGTCAAAGGCAGATCATGCCTTACGAGCCTGATTGAATTTTTTGAGGATGTAACTAAACACACTGATGAAGGAAGAGCAGTAAATGTAGAATATATGGAATTCAGCAAGGCATTTGATAAGGTGCCCCATGCAAGGCTTATTGAGAAAGTGAGGGGGCATGGGATCCAAGGGGACATTGCTTTGTGGATCCAGAACTGGCTTGCCCACAGAAGGCAAAGAGTGGTTATAGATGGGTCATTTTCTGCATGGAGGTCGGTCACCAGTGGAGTTTCCCAGGGATCTGTTCTGGGACCCTTACTCTTTGTGATTTTTAGAAATGACCTGGATGAGGAAGTGGAGGGATGGGTTGGTAAGTTTGCTGATGACACAAAGGTTGGAGGTGTTGTGGATAGTGTGGAGGGATGTCAGAAGTTGCAGCGAGATATTGATAGGATGCAAGACTGGGCGGAGAAGTGGCAGATGGAGTTCAACCCAGATAAGTGTGAGGTGGTTCATTTTGGCAGGTCAAATAAGATGGCGGAATATAATATTAATTGTAGGACTCTTGGCAGTGTGGAAGATCAGAAGGATCTTGGGGTCCGAGTTCATAGGACGCTCAAAGCAGCTGTGCAGGTTGAGGCTGTGGTTAAGAAGGCGTATGGTGTACTGGCCTTCATCAATCGAGGAATTGAGTTTACTAGTCGTGAGATAATGATGCAGCTATATGAGACCCTGGTCAGACCCCACTTGGAGTACGGTGCTCAGTTCTGGTCGCCTCATTACAGGAAGGATGTGGGAGCCATAGAAAGGATGCAGAGGAGATTTACAAGGATGTTGCCTGGGTTGGGGATTATGCCTTATGAGGATAGGTTGAGAGGGCTCGGCCTTTTCTCCTTGGAGAGACGAAGGATGAGGGGTGACCTGATAGAGGTGTATAAGGTGTTGAGAGGTATTGATCGAGTGGATAGTCAGAGGTTTTTTCCCAGGACTGAAATGGTTGCCACAAGAGGACACAGGTTTAAGGTGCTGGGGAGTAGGTACAGAGGAGATGTCAGGGGTAAGTTTTTCACTCAGAGGGTGGTGGGTGCGTGGAATGGGCTGTCAGCAAGGGTGGTGGAGGCAGATTCGATAGGGTCTTTTAAGAGACTTTTAGATAAGTACATGGAACTTAGTAAGATAGAGGGTTATAGGTAAGCCTAGTAATCGCTAAGGTAGGGACATGTTCGGCACAACTTTGTGGGGTGAAGAGCCTGTATTGTGCAGTAGTTTTTTTTTCTTTCTTTCGAATAATAAATCAAATTAAATATGTATTGAGGTAGCAGGCGGCGATCAGTAATAGTACAACTAAAGTCCCAACACAGAGTTGGAAAGGCAGGAAAGTGTGATAGATTTGTCACTGTTGTGTGTTGCGGTTGAAGTGAAAGAATAAAATCAGCTTATCAGGAAGGGTTAGAGATGAGCAGAAACAGTGATGAGTACCTGGAATGGACACAGGGTTAGGGGACTCACTCTAAGAGACAGTTGGATGCTGTCATGGATCAGGCATGAAGATGGTATAATGCTACGTAACAGTGCAGGGAAAGTCACAAAGGTGAAGGTATGTTGCAGTGCAACACTGGCTTAACAGATTTCCATTCTTACCAATTATGACAGAGTGATGAGTGAAAGTCTATCAGCATCCTACCTGCCAAGCTGCTGATGAATTTTTCCTGCCTGTTCTCATAGAAGAGTTGAGAACTGAAGATCAGCTCCAGTGATTTATTACTGGTCTCCCGGGAACAAGTGGCCAACATCTGATCCAGCAGGGTCAGCTCATGGTCCCTCACATTGGTAACATGGCCCAGAGTGTGCTTGACTAATCGCAGAATCTTCCGGTTGTTGAGAAGCTGATCACTGCTGTAACTATCAGATTGCAGCTCCTGGGCCTTCAGTTTGTAGTAGGACAGCAAGAGGAAGAGGGTCTGAGGGTGACGCTCCTTCTCAATGTTCTTCTCGAGGCCAGTGAGACAGCTTTCGACCAATGGGTGCTCGGTAGATGGATGTAGCTTCATAATGCTGCTGAAAACCATGGAGATATCTTTCTGATTGAACTGTGAGAGGCGGATCCGTGATTCCTCCTCCAGCACCTGAACAATCTTGGAATCGCTTGGAAGACCTGGCAGCCCAAAGAGAAGAAAAACTTGACTGACACAGAACAAGGATCAAAAACAAATTATTCTCTGGCTACTTTAAGGCTGTAAAGTGATGATAAAGTGAAGGTATGTTGGACAGCGGGATTCGTCTCACAACAAGGAAACACAGATAATGGGCCTCGTGTTCGCACAAATCATGCCTGAGGCTGAGGAATGGTCTTAATGTGAGGCTGGAAGATTGAAGTATCATCCAATCCCCCTGAACTCTCTCCATAAATACAGCCTTTCACCCCCGATACCCATCTCACTCAATCTGTTCTCACTCCAACGCTACACACATGCTACTGTTTGCAACTTCACTGAAGTTCTTTCAGGATGGAACAAGCAGGGTGGATAAAGGGGAATCAGTGGATGTAGTGCATTTGGATCCCCAAAAGGCACATCAACATACAAACTAGAAGCAAGAGTAGGCCACTGGGCCCCGCTCCGCCATTCAATAAGATCATGGCTGATCGACTGTAACATCCTCTAAATTCCCACCTACCCTTGATAACCTTTCACCCCCTTGCTCATCAAGAATCTATTAACCTCTGCTGTAAAAATATTCAAACACTCTGCTTCCAACACTTTCTGAGGGAGAGTTCCAAAGACTCACCATTAACTGAGAGAAAATAATTCTCACGTCTTAAACGAGCCTTATTTTAAAGTGACCCGAGTTCTAGATTCTCCCACAAAAGGAAACATCCTTTCCACATCCCCTGTGTCCAGATCCCTCAGAATCTTATATATTTCAATCAAGTCACCTAGGGCGACACGGTAGCACAGTGGTTAGCACTGCTGCTTCACAGCTTCAGGGTCCCGGGTTCGATTCCCGGCTCGGGTCACTGTCTGTGTGGAGTTTGCACATTCTCCTCGTGTCTGCGTGGGTTTCCTCCGGGTGCTCTGGTTTCCTCCCACAGTCCAAAGATGTGCGGGTTAGGTTGATTGGCCAGGTTAAAAATTGCCCCTTAGAGTCCTGAGATGCATAGGTTAGTGGGATTAGCGGGTAAATATGTGGGGGTAGGGCCTGGGTGGGATTGTGGTCGGTGCAGACTCGATGGGCCGAATGGCCTCCTTCTGCACTGTAGGGTTTCTATGATTCTATGATTCTACTCTTCGAAACTCCGATGGTTGTAAGCCTAGCCTCCAACCTTCCCTTGTCAGACAACCCGTGCATTCCAGGTATTAGTCTCGTGAACCTTCATTGAACTGCTTCCAATGCATTTGTATCTTTACTTAAATAAGGAGACCAATACTATACACAATGTTCCAGATGTGGTCTCACCAATGCCCCATACAACTGAAGCAAAAACCTCCCTTTTCTGTATTCAACAGACGATAATGATAGCTTTCCTGATTACTTGCTGTACATGCATACTATTACCAGGACACCCAAATCTATCCCAATTGCTGAGTTCTGCAATCTCTCACTATTTAAATAAGAAGTTTATTTTTTTATGCTTGCTGCCAAAATGGACAATTTCATATTTGCCCACATTATACTCCATTTGCCAGATCTTTGCTCACTCACTCAACCTATGGATGCCCCTGTGTAGCCTCCTTATGTTCTTTTCACAACTTGCTTAAGGTTTAGCTCAGTTGGCTGGACAGCTGGTTTGTGATGCAGAATGATGCCAACAGTACTGGCTGAAGTTATTCATGAACCTTGCCCCATGCCTGAGGTGTGGTGATCCTCAGGTTAAATCATCACCAGTCAGCTCTTCCCTGGAATATGGCGACTTTACCTTTTACTCCTTGAATTTTGGTACCCCAATATAGCATCTCCAACAATGGTCTCCAAAGCTTTCCCTCTGTCATTTATATTAATGATTTGGATGAGAATATAGGGGGCATGGTTAGTAAGTTTGCAGATGACACCAAGATTGGTGGCATTGTGGACAGTAAAGAAAGTTATCTCCAATTGCAAAGGGATCTTGACCAATTGGGCCAGTGGGCCGATGAATGGCAGATGGAGTTTAATTTAGACAAATGCGAGGTGATGCATTTTGGTAGATTGAACCAGGGCAGGACTTACTCAGTTAATGGTAGGGTGTTGGGAAGAGTTACAGAACAAAGAGACCTAGGGGTACATGTTCATAGCTCCTTGAAAGTGGAGTCATAGGACAGAGTGGTGAAGAAGGATTTGGCGTGCTTGGTTTCATCAGTCAGAACATTGAATACAGGAGTTGGGACGTCTTGTTGAAGTTCTACAAGACATTGGTAAGGCCATACTTGGAATACTGTGTGCAATTCTGATCACCCTATTATAGAAAGGATATTATTAAACTAGAAAGAGTGCAGAAAAAATTTACTGGGATGCGACCGGGACTTGATGGTTTGAGTTATAAGGAGAGGCTTGATAGACTGGGACTTTTTTCTCTGAAGGGTAGGGGGCTGAGGGGTGACCATATAGAGGTCTATAAAATAATGAGGGGCACAGAGAGCTAGATAGTCAATATATTTTCCCCAAAGGTCGGGGAGTCTAAAACTAGAGCGCATAGGTTTAAGGTGAGAGGGGAGAGATTCAAAAGTGTCCAGAGGGGCAATTTGTTCACACAGAGGGTGGTGAGTGTCTGGAACGAGCTGCCAGAGGTAGTAGTAGAGGCGGGTACAACTTTGTCTTTTAAAAAGCATTTAGACAGTTATATGGGTAAGATGAATATAGAGGGATATGGGCCAAATGCGGGCAATTGGGATTAGCTTTGGGGTTTAGTTGGACAAGTTGGGCCAAAGGGCCTGTTTCCATGCTGTAAACCTCTATGACTCTCTGACAGATATCTACAGTCAGTGCTTGTGGCTTGAGGAACTTCAGTTACTGAGCTGGAGGCTGAGCTGCAAACACTGCGACACATCAGCAAGGGAGACAACTTGTTTCAGGAGGCAATCATATCCCTCAGGACAGGGTCTTCAGGTTTGGAAAGTGGTCAGGGGACAGGAGGGGGTGACTGCAGCAGCTGAGGCTGGGAAGGGAATCCAGAGAGCAGGAGTGCAGAGTCAGCCCTTGCAATTGTCCGATAGGTTTGAGGTTCTCTCAGCTTGTTTGGATGAGTGTGGGGGCTGCAGGAAGGATGAGCTGACTGACCGTACTACAGGAAGACATTCAAGTTGGGGGAGCACATGAGAATGTACTCGTAGTAAGGCACAACATAGTGACGGAGATTGACACTGTTCTCTGTAAAAAGAGCCAGAATCCAGATGGCTGTATTGTCTGCCCGGTGCCAGGCTCAGGACATCTCCTGTCGGCTGAAGAGGAACCTGCAGCGGGAGGGAGGGGAGTGGATTCTATTGTCACAGTCCATTTAGGTAGCAATGACATGGTTGAACAAGGAAAGAGGTTCTGCATAGAGAGTTTGAGGAGACAGGGAATAAATTAAACAACAGAACCCCCAAGGTTATAATCTCTGGATTAATACCTGAACCATGTGCCAATTGGAACAGGGTACATATAGTTAGAGAGATGAATATATGGCTCAAAGACCGGTGTGGGAGAAGTGGGTTTCGGTTCATGGGGCACTGGTAGCAGTACTGGGGAGAGGGGGGGCTGTGCCATTGGGATGGTCTACATCTGAACTGTGCTGGGACCAGTGTTCTTGCAAACCGCATAACTAGGCCAGTAGAGGGGGCCCTCTAGTTTTAGACTCCCCTATCTTTGGGAAAAAATATTGACTATCTAACTGATCTGTGTCCCTCATTATTTTAAAGACCTCGAAAAGTTCACCTCTCAGCCTCCTACACTCAAGAGAAAAAAGTCCCAGTCTATCCAGCCTCTCTTTATAACTCAATCCATCAAGTCCCGGTAGCATCCCAGTAAATCTTTTCTGCACTCTTTCTAGTTTAATAATATCCTTTCTATAATAGGGTGACCAGAATTGCACACAGTATTCCAAGTGTGGCCTTACCAATGTCTTGTACAACTTCAACAAGACATCCCAACTCCTGTATTCAATGTTCTGACCGATGAAACCAAGCATGCCGAATGCCTTCTTCACCACTCTGTCCACCTGTGACTCCACTTTCAAGGAGCGATGAACATGCACCCCTCGATCTCTTTGTTGTGTAACTCTCCCCAATGCCCAACCATTAACTGAGTAAGTCCTGCCCTGGTTCAATCGACCAAAATGCATCACCTCGCATTTGTCTAAATTAAACTTCATCTGCCATTCGTCAGCCCACTGGCCCAATTGATCAAGATCCCGTTGCAATCCGAGATAACTTTCTTCACTGTCCACTATGCCACCAATTTTAGTGTCATCTGCAAACTTACTAACCATGCCTCCAATATTCTCATCCAAATCATTCATATAAATGACAAATAACAATGGACCCAGCACCGATCCCTGAGGCACACTGCTGGTCAAAGGCCTCCAGTTTGAAAAACAACCCTCTCCAACCACCCTCTGGCTTCTGTCAAGAAGCCAATTTTGTATCCATTTAGATACCTCACCCTGGATCCCATGAGATTTAACCTTATGCAACAACCTACCATGCGATACCTTGTCAAAGGCCTTGCTAAAGTCCATGTAGACAACATAAACTGCACTGCCCTCATCTACCTTCTTGGCTACCCCTTCAAACACTCAATCAAATTTGAGAGACATGATTTTCCACTCAGAGCCATGCTGAATGTCCCTAATCAGTCCTTGCACCTTTAAATGCCTGTAGATCCTGTCTCTCAAAATACCTTCTGACAACTTACCCACTACAGATGTTCAACTTACTGATAGTTCCCAGGCTTTTCCCTGCAGCCCTTCTTAAACAAAGGCACAACATTTGCCGCCCTCCAATCTTCAGGCACCTCACCTGTGACTATCGATGATTCAAATATCCCTGCTAGGGGACCCGCAATTTCCTCCCTTGCCTCCCATAACGTCCTGGGATACACTTCATCAGGTCTCGGGGATTTATCTATCTTGATGCGCTTTAAGACTTCCAGCACCTCCTTCTCTGTAATATGTACACTCCTCACGACATCACTATTTATTTCCCCAAGTTCCCTAACATCCATGCTTTTCTCAACAGTAAATACTGATGAGAAATATTCATTTAGGATCTCACCCATCTCTTGTGGATCTGCACATAGATGACCTTGTTGATCCTTAAGAGGCCCTACTCTCTCCCTTGTTACTCTTTTGCCCTTTATGTATTTGTAGAAGCTCTTTGCCTTATCTGCCAAAACAATCTCGTGTCCACTTTTTGCCCTCCTGATTTCTCTCTTAACACGACTCCTACACCCCCTATACTCTTCAAGGGATTCACTTGATCCCGGCTGCCTATGCATGTCATGTGCCTCTTTCTTCTTCTTGACCAGGGCCTCAATATCCCGAGTCATCCAGGGTTCCCTACTTCTGCCAGCCTTGCCCTTCACTCTAAGAGGAATGTGTTTACCCTGAACCCTGGTTAACACACTTTTGAAAGCATGCCACTTACCAGACGTCCCTTTGCCTTCCCACAGCCTCCCCCAATTAACTTTTGAAAGTTCCTGCCTGATACCATCAAAATTGGCCTTGCCCCAATTTAGAATTTTAACTTTTGGGCCAGACCTACCATTCTCCATAGCTATCTTAAAACTAATAGAATTATGTTCACTGGTCCCAAAGTGATCCCTCTTCTGTCTTCTGTCACCTGCCCTCCCTTATTTCCCAAGATGAGGTGAAGTTTTGCCCCCTCTCTAGCCGGGCCATCCACATACTGTACCTTGGAACATTGAGCTGCCAGTCCTGTCCCTCCCTTGGCCATGTTTCAGTAATTGCTATAATATCCCAGTCCCATGTACCCATCCATGCTCTTAGTTCATCTGCCTCTTGCATTGAAATAAATGCAGTTTAATCTGGACTTCCCTTGCTCTCTGTCTTACTTTTGCCTGATCTGTCTGGTACTGGGATTACTGACACTGCCTTTACTACTTAATGTGCTCTCTTTAACTTCTGTGCTGTCCTCCAACTTCTCTTCTGTCTCTGTAACTTTGTGTTAGTCTTTGCAGTAGAAGACACAAATAGCATTCCAAAAATACTGAAAATCAAGGGGCAAAAGGCATGGGGGTGGTGGGGAAGGAAATAAATATAACTATCACTGGAGAAGAAGTATTAGGGAAACTAATGGGACTAAATGCCAATATGTTCCCAGGACTGATGGGTTGCATCCTTGAATGTTAAAGGAAGTAGCTAGAGAGATAGTGGATGCACTGGTAATAATCTTCCAATAATCCTTAAATTCTGGAAAAGTCCCAGAGGATTGGGAAACTGCCAATGCAGTAACCTTATTCAAAAAAAGAGGGAGACAAAAACAGGTAACTATAGGCTAGTGAGGTTAACATCTATCATTGGGAAAATGTTCGAGTCCATTATAGAGGATGTAATAGCAAAACATTTAGAAATACATAATATAATCAAACAGATTCAGCATGGCGTCATGAAGGGGAAATCATGCCTGACTCATGTATTAGAATTCTTTCAGGTGTTCATGAGCAGGATAGATAAAGAGGAACCAGTAGACGTAACATTTCCAAAAAGCATTCGATAAGTTACTGCACAAAAGGTTACTTAATAAGATCCTATGTTCCTAAGGTAACAGCCTATGCTTTTGGCAATGACATATTAGCATGGAGTGAGGAGGGGGCCATTTAAAGGTTGGCAACCTTTAACCAGTGGAGTGCCACAGGCATCAGTGCTGGAGTCACAATTATTTACAATATATATTAATGACTTGGACGAGGGTGGTGGGAATGTGGAGCTCACTGCTTGAAAGGGTGGTACAAGCATTTTAAGAAGCGTTTCGATGAGCAAATAAAATGCCAGAGCACACAAATGCTGGAAAATAGGATTAGAACAGATAGGTGCTTGGTGGCCAGCACATACATGATGGGCTGAAGGGTCTCTTTGTGCTGTAAAACTCTTATGACATTGAACGTACTATTGCCAAGTTTGCAGATGACACAAAAATAGGTGGGAAGGCAAGTGGTGAGAATGACACAGATTCTCGAGTGACGTAGTGAGTGGATGAAAGCTTGGCCGATGGAATATGATGTTGGAAAATGTGACGTTATGCACTTTGGAAGGAATAATAAAGGTGTTGAATATTATTTAAATGGAGAAAGACTGCAGAAAGCTGCAGCACAGAGGGATTTGGGAGTCCTTGTGCATAAATCACAAACAGCTAGCATGCAAGTTCAGCAGGGAATAGGGAAGGCAAATGGAATGTTGGGTTTTTTTTTCAAAGGGAATGGATAAAAAAATAGGGAAGTCTTGCTACAATTATACTGCACTTGGAATACTGTGAACAGCTTTCGATCCCTTATTTAAAGGAAAGATATACTGTCAGAGAAGGTTCACTAGGTTGAGCCCGGGTATGGAGGGATTTGCATATGAGGAGAGGTTGAGTAAGTTAGGCCTGTACTCATTGGAGTTTAGAAGAATGAGAGGCGACCTTACTGAGATGCATAGGATTCTCAGGAGCTTGATAGAGTAGATGTTAAGTGGTTGTTTCCCTTGGTGGGAGATTCTAGGACCAAAGGTTATAATCTCAGTGTGAGGGGTCACCCATTTAAGACAGTGATGAGGAGGAATTTCTTCTCTGAGTGAATCTGCTTTTTCTTGGATTGCCACCTTGGCATTGGTGGAGAGGCTTGAACATTCTGCTGATCCCGAGAGCAATGCTGCTGGGAATATTAAACTCCTGGCAGGGTCACCCATGACAGTAAGTAATACTGTGTGCAGTTTTGATCTCTATACAAGGAAGGAAGCAGTACAGCAAAGGTTCACTGGACAGGCTCCTGAAATGAGATGATTGTCCTATGATAAGAGACTGAGTAAACTGGTCCGATACTCATTGAAATTGAGAAGGAGAGGTGATTGCATTGAAATATTTCAGATTCTGAAGGGGTTTAGCAAGGCGGACACAGAGATAGTTTCCCCAACCTGGGGAATCTAAAACATGGAGGCACAGTCTCAGGACAGCGCCAATCATTTCGGACCAAGCTGAGGAGCAATTACTGAAAGGCCTGTGAATCTTTGGAATTCTCTACCCCAGAGGGTTGTGGGTGCTCCAAGATTAAATATTTTTAAGGCTGGGATGGACAGATTTTGGTCTTCATGGGAATCAAGGGATACGGGGAGCAGGCAGGAAAAGGAAATTGAGGCAAAGATCAGGCATGATCGCATTGAATGGTGGAGTAGGCTCGAGGGACCATATGGTCTACTCCGGCTCCTACTGCCACCCTCTTATGTTCTGACAGCAGAGGAGGCCGCTCTCATTGTTTCTCTATCAACTTTGTACCATGTCATTCCTTGCACCCTCCCAGATACCTAGATAACAAGGACACCTATGTCAGACTCTTATTTATTGACTACAGCTCAGCCTTCAACATCATTTTCCCACGAAGCTCATCTCCAAACTCCGTTGCCTGGGCCTCGGCTCCTCCCTCTGTGACTGGATCCTGGACTTCCTAATCCACAGACCACAATCAGTAAGGATAGGCAACAACACCTCCTCCACGGTCATCCTCAACACCAGTGCCCCACAAGGCTGTGTTCTCAGCCCCGTACTATACTCCTTACACACCTATGGCTGTGTGGTCAAATTCCTCTCCAATTCAATTTTCAAGTTTGCTGACAATACCACCATAGGGGGTCGGATCTCAAACAATGAAGAGACAGAGTAAAGGAATGAGATAGAGAATCTGGTGAGCAAGCAGGCTTTTTCCACTGAGGCTAGGGGAGAAAAAAAACCAGAGGGCATGGGTTAAGGGTGAAAGGAGAAAAGTTTAAAGGGAATATTAGGGGGGGCTTCTTCACGCAGAGACTGGTGGGAGTGTGGAATGAACTGCCAGATAAAGTGGTAAAAGTGGGTCACTTTTAACATTTAAGAAAAACCTGGACGGGTTCATGGGTGAGAGGGGTGTGGAGGGATATGGTCCAAGTGCAGGTCAGTGGGACTCGGCAAAAAATGGTTCGGCACAGACAAGAAGGGCCAAAAGGCCTGTTTCTGAGCTGTAATTTTCTATGGTTCTATGGTAACTGGTGCAGCAACAATAATCTCTCCCTCAGTGTCAACAAAATGATGGAGACTGTCTTCGACTTCAGGAAGTGTAAAGGAGAACATGCCCCTGTCTACATCAATGGGGACGAAGTAGGAAGGGTCGAGAGTTTCACGTTTTTAGGTGACCAGATCACCAACAACCTGTCCTGGTCCCCCCATGCCGACACTATAGTTAAGAAAGCCCACCAACACCTCTACTTTCTCAGAACATAAGAACATAAGAAATAGGAGCAGGAGTAGGCCATCTAGCCCCTCGAGCCTGCCCCGCCATTCAATAAGATCATGGCTGATCTGAAGTGGATCAGTTCCACTTACCCGCCTGATCCCTATAACCCCTAATTCCCTTACCGATCAGGAATCCATCTATCCGTGATTTAAACATATTCAACGAGGTAGCCTCCACCACTTCAGTGGGCAGAAAAGTCCAGAGATTCACCACCCTCTGAGAGAAGAAATTCCTCCTCAACTCTATCCTAAACTGACCCCCCTTTATTTTGAGGCTGTGCCCTCTAGTTCTAGCTTCCTTTCTAAGTGGAAAGAATCTCTCCACCTCTATCCTATCCAGCCCCTTCATTATCTTATAGGTCTCTATAAGATCCCCCCTCAGCCTTCTAAATTCCAACGAGTACAAACCCAATCTGCTCAGTCTCTCCTCATAATCAACACCCCTCATCTCTGGTATCAACCTGGTGAACCTTATCTGCACTCCCTCCAAGCCAATATATCTTTCCGCAAATAAGGGGACTAATACTGCACACAGTATTCCAGCTGCGGCCTCACCAATGCCCTGTACAGATGCAGCAAGACATCTCTGCTTTTATATTCTATCCCCCTTGCGATATAGGCCAACATCCCATTTGCCTTCTTGATCACCTGTTGCACCTGCAGACTGGGTTTTTGCGTCTCATGCACAAGGACCCCCAGGTCCCTCTGCACAGCGACATGTTGTAATTTCTTTCCATTGAGATAATAATCCAATTTGCTATTATTTCTTCCAAAGTGAATAACCTCGCATTTGTTAACGTTATACTCCATCTGCCAGATCCTCGCCCACTCACTCAGCCTGTCCAAATCTCTCTGCAGACCTTCTACGCCCTCCACATGATTCACTTTTCCACTTATCTTTGTGTCGTCTGCAAACTTTGTTACCCTACACTCAGTCCCCTCCTCCAGATCAACTATATAAATGGTAAATAGTTGAGGCCCCAGTACCGATCCCTGCGGCACGCCACTAGTTACCATCTGCCAACCAGAAAAGCACCCATGTATTCCGACTCTCTGCTTCCTGTCGGATAGCCAATCCCCAATCCACGCTAACACCCTACCCCCAAGATTAAAGAAATTTGGCATGTCAGCTACGACTCTCACCAACTTCTACAGATGCACCATAGAAAGCATTCTTTCTGGTTGTATCACAGCTTGGTATGGCTCCTGGTCTGCCCAAGACTACAAGGAATTACAAAAGGTCATGAATGTAGCCCAGTTCATCACGCAAACCAGCCTCTCATCCACTGACTCTGTCTTCACTTCCTGCTGCCTCGGAAAAGCAGCCAGCATAATCAAGGACCCCACACATCCCGGACATTCTCTCTTCCACCTTCTTCCATGGGGAAAAAGATACAAAAGTCTGAGGTCACGTACCAACTGACTCAAGAACTGTCAGACTTTTAAACGGACTTGCCTTGCATTAAGTTGATTTTTCTCTACACCCTAGCTATTTCTGTAACACTATATTTTGCACTCTCTCGTTTCCTTCCCTATGTACGGTATGCTTTGTCTGTACAGCACACAAGAAACAATACTTTTTACCACACATGACAATAATAAATCAAATTAAACAGGCTTTCACCTTCCTGCTTTGAACGAGCCAGTTTTCCTCGAAGATATAATGATCTCTGCCTCAATCACTGTTTCAAAGCATTCTACACTCCAGCAGCTCATTGTGCAAAGGAATTTCTTCCAACCTTTCTCCTCACTCAGTGACAACTTCACATTGTTAACCCCAGGCAAGGGACATATTCCCCAATCACTGCATCTGTGTCAGACTATCGGCCCTCACTGCTCCTCTTTCAAGTTGGAGTCTATGCAGAAACCATCTATAAACCATTCTGCAGTAAAGACAGCTTTATGCAGGACCACCCCAACCCCCTCCCATGTGACTGAGGGCAGAAACATTTCAAATCCCACCCAGCACACGGCAATGATCCCGAATGGGGATGCAGGGAACATAAAGACTGACACCTAGAGTTTCTATAGATACGTGACGAGAAAGAGGTTGGTGAAGACAAATGTAGGTCCCCAAAAGACAGAAACAGGGGAATGTATAATAGGGGACAAAGAAATGGCCGAGCAACTGAATACATACTTTGGTTCTGGATTCACAAAAGGACTCAAATCAGATGCCAGAAATGTTGGAGAATGCAAGATTTAATGAGAGGGAAGAACTGAGGGAGATCAATATTAGTAGAGAAATGGTGTTCGGAAAGGTGATGGGATTGAAGGTGGATAAATCCCCAGGGCCTAAAAATCTACATCCCAGAGTACTTAAGGAAGTGGCTCTAGAAATAGTGGATGCATTGGTGGTCATCTTCCAGGATTCTATAGACTCTAGAACAGTCCCTGTAGATTGGAGGGTAGCTAATGTCACTCCAATATTCAAAAAGGGAGCTAGAGAGAACAGGGAATTATTGACCAATAAGCTTAACATCGGCAGTGGGGAAAATTCTCAAATCCATTATCAAGGACTTTATAGCAGAGCATTTAGAAAGCAGTGGCAGGATCAGACAGAGTCAGCATGGATTTATGAAGGGGAAATCATGCTTGACAAATCTGTTGGAATTCTTTGAAGATGTAACTAGCAGAGTTGACAAGGGGTAGCCAGTAGATGTGGTATTTACGAAGGGGAAATCATGCTTGACAAATCTGTTGGAATTCACTGTAGATGTAACTCGTAAAGTTGATAAGGGGGAGCCAGTCAATGTGGTATATTTGGACTTTCAGAAAGCGTTTGACAAAGTCCTGCACAAGAGATTATCATGCAAGATTAAAGCGCATGGGATTGGGGGAAGTGTATTGAGATGGATAGAAAACTGGTTGGCAGAGAGGAAACAAAGACTAGGAATTAATGGGTCCTTTTCAAATTGGCAGGCAGTAACTAGTGGGGTGCCACAGGGATCGGTTCTGGAACCCCAGCGATTCACAATATATGATGTGGAGTTGCTGGCGTTGGACTGGGGTAGGCAAACTAGGTAGTCTCACAACACCAGGTTAAAGTCCAACAGATTTATTTGGTAGCACGAGCTTTCAGAGCGTTGTCCACCTGATGAAGGGGCAATGCTCTGAAAGCTCGTGCTACCAAATAAACTTGTCGGACTTTCACAATATATATTAATGATCTGGAAGAGGGAACAAAATGTAACATCTCAAAGTTTGCAGATGATACCAAGTTGGGTGGGAGGGTGAACTGTGCCGAGGATGCAGAGATCCTTCAGAATGATCTGGACAGGCTGGGTGAGAGGGCTAATCAATGGCAGATGCAGTATAATTTGGATAAGTGTGAGGTTATTCACTTTGGAAGCAAAAACAAGGAGGCAGATTACTACCTGAATGGCTGCCAAATTGGGAGAGGGGAGTGTGCAGCGGGACCTGGGTATCCTTGTGCACTAGTCACTGAAGGTAAGCACACAGGTGCAGCAGGCGGTAAAGAAGGCAAATGGTATGCTGGCCTTCATTGCGAGAGGTTTCGAGTACAGGAGCAGGAATGTGTTGTTGCAATTATACAGGGCCTTGGTGAGGCCACACCTCGAGTATCGTGTGCAGTTTTGGTCTCCTTTTCTGAGGAAGGATGTTCTTGCTCTCGAGGGAGTGCAGCGAAGGTTTACCAGGCTGATTCCGGGGATGGCGGGACTGATGTATGAGGAGAGATTGACTGGGTTAGGATTGTTTTCACTGGAGTTCAGACGAATGAGGGGGGATCTCATAGAGACTTATAAAATTCTAACAGGACTAGACAGGGTAGATGCAGGGAGGATGTTCCCGATGATGGGGGAATCCAGAACCAGGGGTCACAGTCTGATGATTCGGGGTAGACTATTTAGGACGGAGGTGAGGAGACATTTCTTCACCCAAAGAATGGTGAGCCTGTGGAATTCATTACCACAGGAAGTAGTTGATGCCAAAACATTGAATGTATTCAAGAGGCGGCTGGATATAGCACTTGGGGGCGAATGGGATCAAAGGTTATGGGGAGAAAGCAGGATTAGGTTATTGAGTTGGATGATCAGCCATGATCGTGATGAATGGCGGAGCAGGTTCGAAGAACCAAATGGCCTCCTCCTGCTCCTATCTTCTATGTTTCTATGAATGGAAAAGACAGAAGGGAGGCAGTTTCTTACCCAAGGCAGCGACAGCATATAGACAATTCACAATGCTGAAATTGTCAAACTTGGAGCAGTCACCCACAATGGAGTCGCAGAGCGTCTGGAAATCTTCCAGGTCCAGTAGCTGGCTGTGGTACGTCTCCCCAGCGGATCCCCCAGACAGCTGCTGCAGGATCTGGCCAATTTTCTGCAGGGCAATGGGGTAATGATTGTAGGAGATTTTGCCAGGGTTCTGTGTCACCCAACGCAGCACCTCTCCCACGGTCCTCGAACGGTCAATCAGCCTCTTCATGGTGAAGAAAGTGTCGTAGCTCATCTTCTCATGGATGAAGTTCCAGGTTTTCTTTTTGGTGCGATGGTAATGGTGGTGATGGTGGTAGTGATGAGGTTTGTGCCCATTCTGTCTCCCCTGGAACAGGTGAGGGAAATGCTCCGGATAGGCGGCCCAGATGTGCGGCTTGCAGGTGTGGTAGCGAGCCGTGTACATGGCACCTGGGCTCCTCGACAGGCGGGCAGCGGTTGGGCGGCAGGCCTGACGGAGGAAGCGGAGAATGCAGTTCAGGCTGAGATGAGTCAGTCCGTCTAACGGCAGAATACTCGCACTCCTCGGCAACAGAGAACTGAAGCAGCACAGAGGCAACCTTTGCATCTTAGGTATCGCTCACCTTGAGGGGGTGTGGAGAACAGCAGAAACCTAGAAAAAAAAACACAAAGTGGATAAGGCCACTCTGAACAATAAAGTCTAACATTTAATATCACAAAACGCAGCTGAACTCAATGAAACCTCACTAATCTCACTCACAATCCAAGAATAGATTATGGGAAACCCAGCACAGGCAGGGCCGACACAGCAAGGTTCCAGAACAACCCTGGAAACTCAACACCCTGAGTAAAAGGCAACCAGTCATCGGACAAATACTAAGACCTCAAAGTCAGAGGGTGAATGAAACAGATCCCAGTCCACACACGTGAGCACAAAATGCAGACTGACATTCCATTGCTGTCCTGCGGTATCTCACTGACAGGTGGATGAGGGGGCCTGAGTGAAGCCCTTTCCATGACAGTCAGTGGTGTCGAGCTGCTGGGTCCATATAACATGAAATAAAATGCAGAGCTTTATTATGTTGCCATGTTCAAAATATTGACTCTCCATGAAACCAAAAAAAAATGGCTGCTGCAAATCACATGACCATCGAACTGTCCCTTTGTGCAGACCACTTGTAATCAATGAGAGGAAATGCAGATGAACCAGCTCTCCAACCTGAACTATCACAAGAGTGAGACTGAACTCGCTCTGCCTGCAGAGCTGCTAGCAGGCTTATCTCACACCTGGGACCGGACAGATCCATTTCAAATGGAACCACTGAGGGAACAATGGAATTCTGGCCAGTAGCACAGAAACTGAAAACTAAGCTGCAATTTTAGCTATAGAGTCAGAGAGATTTATAGCATGGAAAAAGGCCATTTGGACCAACTTGCCCAAGCCGCCCTTTTATTTTAAACCACTAAGTCCCAATGGCCCACATTTGATCCATATCCCTCGATACCCATCTTACCCATGTAACTGTCTAAATGCTTTTTAAAAGACATAATTGCACCCGCCTTTACTACTATCTCTGGCAGCTTGTTCCAGACACTCACCACTCTCTGTGCGAAGAAATTGCCCTTTTGTATCTCTCCCCTTTCACCTTAAACCTAAGCCCTCTAAGTTTTAGACTCCCCTACCTTTGGGAAAAGATATTGACTATCTAGCCGATCTATGCCCCTCATTATTTTATAGACCTCTCCAAGGTCACCACTCAGCCTTCTACGCTCCAGAGAAAAAAGACTCAGTCCATCCAACCTCTCTTTATAACTCAATCCATCAAGTCCCGGTAGCATCCTAGTAAATCTTTTCTGCACTCTTTCTAGTTTAATAATATCCTTTCTATAATAGGGGGACCAGAACTGTACACAATATTCCAAGTGTGGCCTTACCAATGTCTTGTACAACTTCAACAAGACGTCCCAACTCCTGTATTCAATGTTCTGACCGATGAAACCAAGCATGCTGAATGCCTTCTTCACCACTCTGTCCATCTGTGACTCCACTTTCAAGGAGCTATGAACATGTACCCCTAGATGTCTTTGTTCTGTAACTCTCCCCAATGCCCTACCATTGTAACTGTAACTCTCCCCAATGCCCTACCATTATGGTAGGTCTTAGCTATGAGGAGAGATTGGGTAGACTGGGGTTGTTCTCCTTGGAAAGACGGAGAATGAGGGGAGATCTAATAGAGGTATACAAGATTATGAAGGGTATAGATAGGGTGAACAGTGGGAAGCTTTTTCCCAGGTCGGAGGTGACGATCACGAGGGGTCACGGGCTCAAGCTGAGAGGGGCGAAGTATAACTCAGACATCAGAGGGACGTTTTTTACACAGAGGGTGGTGGGGGCCTGGAATGCGCTGCCAAGTAGGGTGGTGGAGGCAGGCACGCTGACATCGTTTAAGACTTACCTGGATAGTCACATGAGCAGCCTGGGAATGGAGGGATACAAACGATTGGTCTAGTTGGACCAAGGAGCGGCACAGGCTTGGAGGGCCGAAGGGCCTGTTTCCTGTGCTGTACTGTTCTTTGTTCTTTGTTCTTTATTAACTGAGTAAGTCCTGCCCTGGTTCAATCTACCAAAATGCATCACCTCGCAATTGTCTAAATTAAACTCCATCTGCTATTCGTCAGCCCACTGGTCCAATTGATCAAGATCCCATTGCAATCCGAGATAACACTCTGCACTGTCCACTATGCCACCAATCTTGGTGTCATCTGCAAACTTACTAATCATGCCTACCAAATTCTCATCCAAATCATTAATATAAATGACAAACAACAGTGGACCCAGCGCCGATCCTTGAGGCACACCGCTGGTCACAGGCCTCCTGTTTGAAATGCAACCCTCTATAACCACCCTCTGGCTTCTGTCAAGAGGCCAATTTTGTATCCATTTAGATACCTCACCCTGGATCCCGTGAGATTTAACCTTATGCAACAACCTACCATGTGGTACCTTGTCAAAGGCCTTGCTAACGTCCATGTAGACAACATCAACTGCACTGCCCTCATCTACCTTCATGGTTATCCCTTCAAAAAACTCAATCAAATTTGACAGACATGATTTTAGGGTTAGGTGGATTGGCCATGCTAAATTGACCGTGTTAGGAGGATTAGCAGGGTAAATGCATGGGGTTGTGGGGATGGGGACTGGGTGGGATCGTGGTCTGTACAGACTTGATGGGCCAAATGGTCTCCTTCTGCGCTGTAGGGATTCTATGATGATTCTATTATCCACTCACAAAGCCATGCTGACTATCCCTAATCAGTCCTTGCCTCTCTAAATGCCTGTAGATCCTGTCTCTCAGAATACCTTCTAACAACTTACCCATACAGATGTGAGGCTCACCGGCATGTCGTTCCCAGGTTTTTCCCTGCTGCCCTTCTTAAACAAAGGCACGCCCTCCAACCTTCAGGCACCTCACCTGTGACTATCAATGATTCAAATATCTCTGCTAGGGGACTCACAATTTCCTCCCTAGCCTCCCACAATATCCTCGGGTACACTTCATCAGGTCCCAGGGATTTATCTACCTTGATGCGCTTTAAGACTTCCAGCACCTCCTTCTCCGTAATATGTACACTCCTCAAGACATCACTATTTATTTCCCCAAGTTCCCTAACATCCAAGCCTTTCTCAACTATAAATACTGAGGAGAAATACTTATTTAGGATCTCATCCATTTTATGTGGATCCGCACATAGGTGACCTTGTTGATCCTTACGAGGCCCTACTCTCTCCTTCGTGACTCTTTTTCCCTTTATGTATTTGTAGAAGCTCTTTGGATTCTCCTTTGCCTTATCTGCCAAAGCAATCTCGTGTCCCCTTTTTGCCTTCCTAATTTCTCTCTTAACCACTAATTTCTACTCCTACGACCCCCCACTGCCTCGGGAAAAGCAGCCAGCATAAATAAGGATCCCACACACCCTGGACATTCTCTCTTCCACCTTCTTCTGTCGGGAAAAAGATACCAAGGTCTGAGGATGGGTATCAACTGACTCAAGAACAGCTTCTTCCCTGCCGCTATCAGACTCTTGAATGGACTACCTCACATTCAGGTGATCTTTCTCCACGCCCTAGCTATGACTGTAACACTACATTTTGCACTCTCTCGTTTCCTTCTCTATGAACAGTGTGCTTTGTCTGTAGAGCGTACAAGAAACAATACTTTTCACTGTATACCAATACGTGACAATAAATCAAATCAATGTTATACACCAACAGACCCGTCCCCACCAGCACTGTACCCTAGTTCTATACAGTGACATACCTACCCCACTAGTATTATACCACAGTGTTGTACAGTGATAGATCTGTCCCCAGTCAGTACTGTGCCCCAAGTATTATACAATGACAGATCTGTCACCACCAGTACTGTACCCAATGATATAGAGACATCCCCGCCACCACCAGTACTATATTCCAGTGTTATACACTGGAATCAGCCAGGTAAATCTTTGCTGCACTCCCTCTATAGCAAGGACATCCTTCCTCAGATAAGGACACAATATGCCTGCTGTGGCCTCACCAACGCCCTATACAATTGCAGTAAAACATCCCCATTCCTATATTCAAATCCTCTCGCTATGAAGGCCAATACATCATTTGTCTTCTTTCCTGCCTGCTGTACCTATGTGCTTACTTTCAGCGACTGATGCACGAGGACTCCAAGATCTCGCTGAGTATCCACCTCACAATTTATACCCATTCAAATGATAATCTGTCTTCATATTATCGCTACCAAAGTAGAAAGCCTCAAATTTATCCACATCATACTGCATCTGCCATGCACATGCCCACTCACTCAGCCTGTCCAAATCACACTGAAGCATCTGGGCATCCTCCTCACAGCTCACCCTCCCACCCAACTTCTATCATCTTCAAATTTGGAGATAAAATATTCATTTCCCTTGTCCAAATCATTAACATATGATGTGGACAGTTGGGGTCCGAGCACAGATCCCTGTGGAACCCCATTCGTCACTGCCTGCCAATCGGAAAAGGATCCATTGATGCCAACTCTTTGTTTCCTGCTTGCTAACCAGCTTTCTATCCATCTAAAGTATATTTATTCATGTCACAAGTAGGCTTACATTCACACTGCAAGTTACTGTGAAAATTCCCCAGTCGCCACACTCCGGCGCCTGTTTGGGTACACTGAGGGAGAATTTGGCATGGCCGATGCATCTAATCAGCACATTTTCATGTGGGAGGAAACCGGAGCACCCGGAGGAAACCCACGCAGACATGGGGAGAACGTGCAAGGCTCCGCACAGACAGTAACTCAAGCCAGGAATCGAACCCGGGTCCCTGACGCTGAGAGGCAGCAGTGTTAACCACTGTGCCACCCTCAAGATACTACCCGTAAACCCATGCGCTTTAACTTTACATAGTAGTCCGTTATGTGAGACCTTGTCGAAAACCTTCTGAAAGTCCAAGTAAACCACATCCACCGATTCTCCCTGATCAACTGTTCCAGTTACATCCTGAAAGAATGCTAATAGATTTGTCAAGCATGATTTCCCCTTTATAAATCCATGTTGGCTTTGTCTGATTATACCACTGCCTTCCAAATGCTGAGTTATGAAATCCCTTGATAATGGAGTCTGGAAACTTCCCCAGTACCAACATTAAGTTGACTGGTCTATAATTCTCTGTTTTCTCTCTACCTCCCTTTTTAAATAGCGGGCTTATATTAGCTACCCTCCAATCTGTAGGAACTATTTCAGAGTCCAAAGATTTTTGGAAAATAACCACCAATGGATCTACTATTTCCAGGGCCACTTCCTGAAGTACTCTGGGATGAAGATTATCAGGATCTGGAGATTTATCCACCTTCAATCCAATCAATTTACCTAAAACCATTCCTCTACTAATACTGATTTCCTTCAATTCCTCACTAAAACTTGTTTCTCTAAGAATTTCTGGTGCATTATTCATGTCTTCCTTTGCGAAGACGGAAGCAAAGTACCAATTTAGTTCCTCGGCCATTTCTTTGTTCCCTGTTATGACTGTAAGGGGTCTACATTAGTTTTTGACAATCATTTTCTCTTTACATATCTATAGAAACTTTTACAGTCAGTTTTTATGTTGCCCGCTAGCTTCTTCTTTTCTTAATCAATCCCTTGGTCCTCCTTTGCTGAATCTCAAACTGCTCTCAATCCTCAGGTCTATTGTCTTTTCTGCCCAATTTGTATGCTTCTTCCTTGAATCTAATGCTATCTCTAATTTCACTTGTAATCTATGGTTTGGCCACAGTTCCTTCTTGCTCCCACTCTTGCACTAAACAACTTTTGGAGGTCACACATTCGTTCCTTGAATGGCTGCCATTGCCTGTCCACTGCCCTTCCTTTTTGCAATGTTTTCCAGTCTATCATGGCCAACTCATGCCTCATACCATCATAGTTACTTTGATTTGATTTATTGTCACATTCATTAGTATACAGTGAAAAGTATTGTTTCTTGCACGCTATGTAGACAAAGCATACCACACACAGGGAAGGAAAGGAGAAAGTGCAGAATGTAGTGTTACAGTCATAGCTAGGGTGTAGAGAAAGATCAACTTTGTGCGAGGTAAGTCCATTCAGAAATCTGATGGCAGCAGGGGAGAAGCCGTTTTTGAGTTGGTTGTTGTGTGTCCTCAGACTTTTGGATCTTTTTCCCGACAGAAGAAGGTGGAAAAAAGTGTGTCCAGGGTGCGTGGGGTCCTTGATTATGCTGGCTGCTTTTCCGAGGCAGTGGGAAGTGTAGACAGAGTCAATGGATGGGAGGCTGGTTTGAGTGGATTGGGCTACATTCATGATCCTTTATAATTTCTTGTAGTCTTGGATAGAGCTGTGATACAACCAGAAATAATGTTTGCTATGGTGCATCTGTAGAAGTTGGTGAGAGTTGTAGCTGACATGCCAAATTCCCTTAGCCTTCTGAGAAAATAGAGGCATTGGTGGGCTTTCTTAACTATAGCGTCTGCATGGAGGGACCAGGACAGGTTGTTTGTGATCTGGACACTTAAAATCTTGAAGCTCTCGCCTATTTCTACTTCATCCCAATTGATGTAGAAAGGGGCATGCCCTCCACTACGCTTCCTGAAGTCCAAGACTATCTCCTTCATTTTGTTGACATTTAGGGAGAGATTATCATCGTCGTACCAGTTCACCAGATTCTCTATCTCCTTCCTGTACTCCGTCTCATCATTGTTTAAGATTCAACAGTGGTGCCATCAGCAAACTTGAAAATCGAGTTGGAGGGGAATTTGGCCACAGAGTCCTAGGTGTATACGGAGTAATAGTAAGAGGCTGAGGACTTAGCCTTGCACAGCACCAGTGTTGAGGATGATCGAGGAGGTGTTGTTGCCTATCCTTACTGATGGTGGTCTGTGGGTTAGGAAGTCTAGGATCCAGTTACCTGGATATTGTCTCGGTCTTGCTGCATATTGAGTATAATGCAGGGAAATGTGAGGTTGTCCAATTTAGGAAGAAGCACAGACAATCAGAAGATTATTTAAATGGAGAGAGATTGTAGAATGCTGTGGTACAGAGGGTTCTGCATGTCCTTGTACATGAATCACAATGTTAGCATGCAGGTACACCAAGTAACTAAGAAGGCAAAGGGAATGTTGGCTTTTATTGCAAGGGGTGGAGTATAAAGTAGGGATGTCTTGCTACAATTGTGTAGCGCAATGATGAGACCACACCAAGTGTAATTGTGTACAGTTTTGGTCTCCTTATTTACAGACGGTCATACTTGCATTCAAAGCAGTTCAAAGAAGGTTTTAGTGGTTGTTAAATATATTCAAGGCTGAGTTAGACAGGTTTTTGATTGACAAGGGAGTAAAAGATAAGAGATGGCCTGAATGGAATAGGAGCAGGCCAATGTTGGAATAATGTTCTTTAAAATGTTCGTTAATCACCTCCATTGAGGACAGTGGTGTGGTGGTAATGCCATTCTAGTAACCAATGCTCCACGCTGGGGGACGTGGGGTCAAATTAAATTCAACTAATCAATGAGGAATTCAAACTCAGTCTCAATAATGGTGACCATGAGGCAATTATCGACTGTCATAAAACCCATCCATTTCACGAATGATCTTTGTAAATCTGTCAGCCTATCCCGGTCTGGTCGACAGGTGACTCCAGATCCAAATCAACATGATTAACTCTGAAATGGACCAGCAAGTCACTCAGTTCAAGGACAACTCGGATGGGCAGCACATTGTGGCTTTGCCAGCAACACTCATCCCATGGAAGAAATGATTCTGTTTCAGGTGGAGAGTAAATATAAATTAAATGGAGATATTTAGGAAACTGAAGAATGGAATTGAGAGAAATTTGAAGTGTAAATTATATTTGATATTGTTGCATGAAAAACAATGAGATTTATTCAACCGGACACAATTTAGTGACAGAAATTATTATTTCACCGATATTGAATCCATCAATATCGACTTCAACACGTTAGGCCCCAGGGTCCCAACTCAAAACCATCAAACACCACAAACTGCCCCCTTAAAACCAGTCCAAATATCCAGCTTCACCCCAAAACCCAACACCCCCAACTCAAAACCATCCAAACCACCCCAAAAATAACCCCAAAACCACCATCTCTGAACCCCAACACTAAACCACCAAACCCTCAAACTCCACAAACTGCCCCCTCAAACAAAGCCCCAAAGCCCAACACCCAAAAGCCCCCACTCAAAACTATCAGCCCCCAAACTGCCTGACACTCCCCCCCCCAAAAACCAACAAACCACCCCCAATCGCCAACCCAAAACCATCAAACCCACCCCCACAAAAATAACCCCAAAACCACCCTCCCCAAATCTCCAACCCTAAACCATCAAACCCCAAACTGCCCCCTCAAACCAGCCTCAATAGCCCACCACCCAAAGACCCACCACCCAAACTCAAAACAATCGAACCCCAAACTCCACACACTTCCCCCCTCACAGCCAGCCCCAAAAGCCTCAACCCAAAACCATGAACTCCCCCAAAAAATAACCCCAAAAGTACCCTCCCCAAATCCCCAACCCTAAACCATCAAACCCCAAACCGCCCCTCAAAGCCAGCCACAATACCCCACCCCCAAAGACCCACCACCCCCAAACTCCACACACTCCCTCCCCCGACACCCAGCCCCAATTTCCCCAACACCCCCAACCCAAGACCATGAACTCCCCCAAAAAATAACCCCAAAAGCAACCTCCCCCAAACCCCAACCTTAAACCATCAAATCATAACCCCCCCAATCCCCAAACTACCCCCAGCCCAAACCCCCCCAATCCCCAAACTACCCCCAGCCCAAACCCCCCCAATCCCCAGCCCAAACCCCCCCAATCCCCAAACTACCCCCAGCCCAAACCCCCCCCAATCTCCCCCCACTCAAACCCCTCCCCCAGCAAAACCCCCGGGCCCGGGTCCTCCCCAAACCACAGCCCGCCCCCCCAACACCAAAACCCGCCCTCCCCCGGCTCCTCACCCCCGGAGACCCCGGTCCCAGTCCCGCTTCTCCCCGGGCCTCACTCACATTCTGGGCAGGCCCCGCTGGGCCGGGCCTCGAGCCGCGGCTGCTGCTGCTCCTGCGCCCGGCGCCGCTCCTCCAGCTCCGGCTCCGCGCGCCCCCGACAGCCGCCCAGAGGCGCGGACCCGAGACCCAGCGCAGCCCCGACACACCGCGCGCTGCGTGCGTGCGCGTCCACGGCACCACCAATCTGCAATCGCGCGCAGCCGAACACTGACCAACCAGACAGAGCGTCATCACTGAGGGAGCGCTGCACTGTCAGAGGGTCAGTGCTGAGTGAGTGCCGCACTGTCAGAGGGTCAGTACTGAGGGAGTGCCGCACTGTCAGAGGGTCAGTACTGAGGGAGTGCCGCACTGTCAGAGGGTCAGTACTGAGGGAGTGCCGCACTGTCAGAGGGTCAGTACTGAGGGAGTGCCGCACTGTCAGAGGGTCAGTACTGAGGGAGTGCCGCACTGTCAGAGGGTCAGTGCTGAGGGAGTGCCGCACTGTCAGAGGGTCAGTACTGAGGGAGTGCCGCACTGTCAGAGGGTCAGTACTGAGGGAGCGCCGCACTGTCAGAGGGTCAGTGCTGAGGGAGTGCCGCACGGTCAGAGGGTCAGTGCTGAGGGAGTGCCGCACTGTCAGAGGGTCAGTACTGAGGGAGTGCCGCACTGTCAGAGGGTCAGTACTGAGGGAGTGCCGCACTGTCAGAGGGTCAGTACTGAGGGAGTGCCGCACTGTCAGAGGGTCAGTACTGAGGGAGTGCCGCACTGTCAGAGGGTCAGTACTGAGGGAGTGCCGCACTGTCAGAGGGTCAGTACTGAGGGAGTGCCGCACTGTCAGAGGGTCAGTACTGAGGGAGTGCCGCACTGTCAGAGGGTCAGTGCTGAGGGAGTGCCGCACTGTCAGAGGGTCAGTACTGAGGGAGTGCCGCACTGTCAGAGGGTCAGTACTGAGGGAGTGCCGCACTGTCAGAGGGTCAGTACTGAGGGAGTGCCGCACTGTCAGAGGGTCAGTGCTGAGGGAGTGCCGCACTGTCAGAGGGTCAGTACTGAGGGAGTGCCGCACTGTCAGAGGGTCAGTACTGAGGGAGTGCCGCACTGTCAGAGGGTCAGTACTGAGGGAGCGCCGCACTGTCAGAGGGTCAGTGCTGAGGGAGTGCTGCACTGTCAGAGGGTCAGTACTGAGGGAGTGCTGCACTGTCAGAGGGTCAGTGCTGAGGGAGTGCCGCACTGTCAGAGGGTCAGCACTGAGGGAGTGCCGCACTGTCAGAGGGTCAGTGCTGAGGGAGTGCCGCACTGTCAGAGGGTCAGTACTGAGGGAGTGCCGCACTGTCAGAGGGTCAGTGCTGAGGGAGTGCCGCACTGTCAGAGGGTCAGTACTGAGGGAGTGCCGCACTGTCAGAGGGTCAGTGCTGAGGGAGTGCCGCACTGTCAGAGGGTCAGTACTGAGGGAGTGCTGCACTGTCAGAGGGTCAGTGCTGAGGGAGTGCCGTACTGTCAGAGGGTCAGTGCTGAGGGAGTGCCGCACTGTCAGAGGGTCAGTACTGAGGGAGTGCCACACTGTCAGAGGGTCAGAACTGAAGGAGCGCCGCACTGTCAGAGGGTCAGTACTGAGGGAATGCCGCACTGTCAGAGGGTCATCACTGAGGGAGTGCCGCACTGTCAGAGGGTCAGTGCTGAGGGAGTGCCGCACTGTCAGAGGGTCAGTGCTGAGGGAGTGCCGCACTGTCAGAGGGTCAGTACTGAGGGAGTGCCGCACTGTCAGAGGGTCAGTGCTGAGGGAGTGCCGCACTGTCAGAGGGTCAGTGCTGAGGGAGCGCCGCACTGTCAGAGGGTCAGTACTGAGGGAGTGCCGCACTGTCAGAGGGTCAGTACTGAGGGAATGCCGCACTGTCAGAGGGTCATCACTGGGGGAGTGCCGCACTGTCAGAGGGTCAGTACTGAGGGAGTGCCGCACTGTCAGAGGGTCAGTGCTGAGGGAGCGCCGCACTGTCAGAGGGTCAGTGCTGAGGGAGTGCCGCACTGTCAGAGGGTCAGTGCTGAGGGAGTGCCGCACTGTCAGAGGGTCAGTGCTGAGGGAGTGCCGCACTGTCAGAGGGTCAGTGCTGAGGGAGTGCCGCACTGTCAGAGGGTCAGTGCTGAGGGAGTGCCGCACTGTCAGAGGGTCAGTGCTGAGGGAGTGCCGCACTGTCAGAGGGTCAGTGCTGAGGGAGTGCCGCACTGTCAGAGGGTCAGTACTGAGGGAGTGCCGCACTGTCAGAGGGTCAGCGCTGAGGGAGTGCCGCACTGTCAGAGGGTCAGCGCTGAGGGAGTGCCGCACTGTCAGAGGGTCAGCGCTGAGGGAGTGCCGCACTGTCAGAGGGTCAGCGCTGAGGGAGTGCCGCACTGTCAGAGGGTCAGTACTGAGGGAGTGCGGCACTGTCAGAGGGTCAGTACTGAGGGAATGCCGCACTGTCAGTGGGTCAGCGCTGAGGGAGTGCCGCACTGTCAGAGGGTCAGTGCTGAGGGAGTGCCGCACTGTCAGAGGGTCAGTACTGAGGGAGTGCCGCACTGTCAGAGGGTCAGCGCTGAGGGAGTGCCGCACTGTCAGAGGGTCAGCGCTGAGGGAGTGCCGCACTGTCAGAGGGTCAGCACTGAGAGAGTGCCGCACTGACAGAGGGTCAGCGCTGAGGGAGTGCCGCACTGTCAGAGGGTCAGTACTGAGGGAGTGCCGCACTGTCAGAGGGTCAGTACTGAGGGAGTGCGGCACTGTCAGAGGGTCAGTACTGAGGGAGTGCCGCACTGTCAGAGGGTCAGTACTGAGGGAGTGCCGCACTGTCAGAGGGTCAGTACTGAGGGAGTGCGGCACTGTCAGAGGGTCAGTACTGAGGGAGTGCGGCACTGTCGGAGGGTCAGTGCTGAGGGAGTGCCGCACTGTCAGAGGGTCAGCGCTGAGGGAGTGCCGCACTGTCAGAGGGTCAGCGCTGAGGGAGTGCCGCACTGTCAGAGGGTCAGCGCTGAGGGAGTGCCGCACTGTCAGAGGGTCAGCGCTGAGGGAGTGCCGCACTGTCAGAGGGTCAGCGCTGAGGGAGTGCCGCACTGTCAGAGGGTCAGCGCTGAGGGAGTGCCGCACTGTCAGAGGGTCAGCGCTGAGGGAGTGCCGCACTGTCAGAGGGTCAGCGCTGAGGGGGTGCCGCACTGTCAGAGGGTCAGTACTGAGGGAATGCCGCACTGTCAGTGGGTCAGCGCTGAGGGAGTGTTGCACTGTCAGAGGGTCAGTACTGAGGGAGTGCTGCACTATCAGAGGGTGAGTGCTGAGGGAGTGCCGCACTGTCAGAGGATCAGTACTGAGGGAGTGCCGCACTGCCAGAGGGTCAGTGCTGAGGGAGTGCCGCACTGTCAGTGGGTCAGTACTGAGGGAGTGTTGCACTGTCAGAGGGTCAGTGCTGAGGGAGTGCCGCACCGTCAGAGGGTCAGTGCTGAGGGAGTGCCGCACCGTCAGAGGGTCAGTGCTGAGGGAATACCGCACCGTCAGAGGGTCAGTACTGAGGGAGTGCCGCACTGTCAGAGGGTCAGTACTGAGGGAATGCCGCACTGTCAGTGGGTCAGCGCTGAGGGAGTGTTGCACTGTCAGAGGGTCAGTGCTGAGGGAGTGCCGCACCGTCAGAGGGTCAGTACTGAGGGAGTGCCGCACTGTCAGAGGGTCAGCGCTGAGGGAGTGCCTCACTGTCAGAGGGTCAGTACTGAGGGAGTGCGGCACTGTCAGAGGGTCAGTACTGAGGGAATGCCGCACTGTCAGTGGGTCAGCGCTGAGGGAGTGCCGCACTGTCAGAGGGTCAGTGCTGAGGGAGTGCCGCACTGTCAGAGGGTCAGTACTGAGGGAGTGCCGCACTGTCAGAGGGTCAGCGCTGAGGGAGTGCCGCACTGTCAGAGGGTCAGCGCTGAGGGAGTGCCGCACTGTCAGAGGGTCAGCACTGAGAGAGTGCCGCACTGTCAGAGGGTCAGCGCTGAGGGAGTGCCGCACTGTCAGAGGGTCAGTACTGAGGGAGTGCGGCACTGTCAGAGGGTCAGTACTGAGCGAGTGCGGCACTGTCAGAGGGTCAGTGCTGAGGGAGTGCCCCACTGTCAGAGGGTCAGTACTGAGGGAGTGCGGCACTGTCAGAGGGTCAGTACTGAGGGAGTGCGGCACTGTCAGAGGGTCAGTACTGAGGGAATGCCGCACTGTCAGTGGGTCAGCGCTGAAGGAGTGCCGCACTGTCAGAGGGTCAGTACTGAGGGAGTGCGGCACTGTCGGAGGGTCAGTACTAAGGGAGTGCGGCACTGTCGGAGGGTCAGTGCTGAGGGAGTGCCGCACTGTCAGAGGGTCAATACTGAGGGAGTGCCACACTGTCAGAGGATCATCGATGATTTGGAATTGGGCACTAAGTGTGGTGTGTCAAAATTCACAGAGATCACAAAGATGAGTGGCAGAGCAAAGTGTGCAGAGGACACTGAAAGTCTGCAAAGGCATATAGATCGTCTGAGTGAGTGGGCGAGGGTCTGGCAGATGGAGTACAATGTTGGTAAATGTGAGGTCATCCATTTTGATAGGAATAACAGTAAAATGGACTATTATTTAAATGGTAAAAATTTGCAGCATGCTGCTGTGCAGAGGGACCTGGGTGTCCTTGTGCAGGAATCACAAGGAGTTGGTTTGCAGGTGCAGCAGGTAATTAAGAAAGCAAATGGAAATTTGTTCTTTATTGCTGGAGGGATGGAGTTTAAAAACAGCGAGGTTATGTTGCAGCTGTATAAGGTGCTGGTGAGGCCACACCTGGAGTACTGTGTACAGTTTTGGTCTCCTTACTTGAGAAAGGATATACTGGCACTGGAAGGGATGCAGAGGAGATTCACTAGGTTGATTCCGGAGTTGAGAGGGTTGGCTTATGAGGAGAGACTGAGTAGACTGGGGCTATACTCATTGGAATTCAGAAGAATGAGGGAAGATCTTATAGAAACATATAAGATTATTAAGGGAGCAGATAAGATAGAAGCAGGGAAGTAGTTTCCACTGGCGGATGAAAGTAGAACTAGGGGGCATAGCCTCAAAATAAGGGGGAGCAGATTTAGGACTGAGTTGAGGAGGAACTTCTTCACACAAAGGGTTGTGAATCTGTGGAATTCCCCATCCAGGGAAGCAGTTGAGGCTACCTCATTGAATGTTTTTAAGGCGAGGTTAGATACATTTTTGAACAGTAAAGGAATTAAGGGTTATGGTGAGGGTGGAGCTGAGTCCACGAAAAGATTAGCCATTATCTTATTGAATGGTGGAGCAGCCTCCAGGGGCCAGATGGCCTACTCCTGCTCCTTATGTTCTTATGTTTATTCCTACTGAGGGAGTGCCGCACTGTCAGACGGTCAGTACTGAGTGAATGCTGCACTGTCACAGGGTCAGTACTGAGGGAGTGCCGCACTGTCAGAGGGTCAGTACTGAGGGAGTACCGCACTGTCAGAGGGTCAGTCCTGAGGGAGTGCTGCACTGTCAGAGGGTCAGTACTGAGGGAGTGCCGCACTGTCAGATGCTCAGTACTGAGGGAGTGCCGCGTTGTCAGAGGGTCAGTACTGAGGGAGTGCCGCACTGTCAGAGGGTCAGTACTGAGGGAGTGCCGCACTGTCAGAGGGTCAGTACTGAGGGAGTGCGGCACTGTCAGAGGGTCAGTACTGAGGGAGTGCCGCACTGTCAGAGGGTCAGTACTGAGGGAGTGCCGCACTGTCAGAGGGTCAGTACTGAGGGAGTGCGGCACTGTCAGAGGGTCAGTACTGAGGGAGTGCGGCACTGTCGGAGGGTCAGTGCTGAGGGAGTGCCGCACTGTCAGAGGGTCAGCGCTGAGGGAGTGCCGCACTGTCAGAGGGTCAGCGCTGAGGGAGTGCCGCACTGTCAGAGGGTCAGCGCTGAGGGAGTGCCGCACTGTCAGAGGGTCAGCGCTGAGGGAGTGCCGCACTGTCAGAGGGTCAGCGCTGAGGGAGTGCCGCACTGTCAGAGGGTCAGCGCTGAGGGAGTGCCGCACTGTCAGAGGGTCAGCGCTGAGGGAGTGCCGCACTGTCAGAGGGTCAGCGCTGAGGGGGTGCCGCACTGTCAGAGGGTCAGTACTGAGGGAATGCCGCACTGTCAGTGGGTCAGCGCTGAGGGAGTGTTGCACTGTCAGAGGGTCAGTACTGAGGGAGTGCTGCACTATCAGAGGGTGAGTGCTGAGGGAGTGCCGCACTGTCAGAGGATCAGTACTGAGGGAGTGCCGCACTGCCAGAGGGTCAGTGCTGAGGGAGTGCCGCACTGTCAGTGGGTCAGTACTGAGGGAGTGTTGCACTGTCAGAGGGTCAGTGCTGAGGGAGTGCCGCACCGTCAGAGGGTCAGTGCTGAGGGAGTGCCGCACCGTCAGAGGGTCAGTGCTGAGGGAATACCGCACCGTCAGAGGGTCAGTACTGAGGGAGTGCCGCACTGTCAGAGGGTCAGCACTGAGAGAGTGCCGCACTGTCAGAGGGTCAGCGCTGAGGGAGTGCCTCACTGTCAGAGGGTCAGTACTGAGGGAGTGCGGCACTGTCAGAGGGTCAGTACTGAGGGAATGCCGCACTGTCAGTGGGTCAGCGCTGAGGGAGTGCCGCACTGTCAGAGGGTCAGTGCTGAGGGAGTGCCGCACTGTCAGAGGGTCAGTACTGAGGGAGTGCCGCACTGTCAGAGGGTCAGCGCTGAGGGAGTGCCGCACTGTCAGAGGGTCAGCGCTGAGGGAGTGCCGCACTGTCAGAGGGTCAGCACTGAGAGAGTGCCGCACTGTCAGAGGGTCAGCGCTGAGGGAGTGCCGCACTGTCAGAGGGTCAGTACTGAGGGAGTGCGGCACTGTCAGAGGGTCAGTACTGAGCGAGTGCGGCACTGTCAGAGGGTCAGTGCTGAGGGAGTGCCCCACTGTCAGAGGGTCAGTACTGAGGGAGTGCGGCACTGTCAGAGGGTCAGTACTGAGGGAGTGCGGCACTGTCAGAGGGTCAGTACTGAGGGAATGCCGCACTGTCAGTGGGTCAGCGCTGAAGGAGTGCCGCACTGTCAGAGGGTCAGTACTGAGGGAGTGCGGCACTGTCGGAGGGTCAGTACTAAGGGAGTGCGGCACTGTCGGAGGGTCAGTGCTGAGGGAGTGCCGCACTGTCAGAGGGTCAATACTGAGGGAGTGCCACACTGTCAGAGGATCATCGATGATTTGGAATTGGGCACTAAGTGTGGTGTGTCAAAATTCACAGAGATCACAAAGATGAGTGGCAGAGCAAAGTGTGCAGAGGACACTGAAAGTCTGCAAAGGCATATAGATCGTCTGAGTGAGTGGGCGAGGGTCTGGCAGATGGAGTACAATGTTGGTAAATGTGAGGTCATCCATTTTGATAGGAATAACAGTAAAATGGACTATTATTTAAATGGTAAAAATTTGCAGCATGCTGCTGTGCAGAGGGACCTGGGTGTCCTTGTGCAGGAATCACAAGGAGTTGGTTTGCAGGTGCAGCAGGTAATTAAGAAAGCAAATGGAAATTTGTTCTTTATTGCTGGAGGGATGGAGTTTAAAAACAGCGAGGTTATGTTGCAGCTGTATAAGGTGCTGGTGAGGCCACACCTGGAGTACTGTGTACAGTTTTGGTCTCCTTACTTGAGAAAGGATATACTGGCACTGGAAGGGATGCAGAGGAGATTCACTAGGTTGATTCCGGAGTTGAGAGGGTTGGCTTATGAGGAGAGACTGAGTAGACTGGGGCTATACTCATTGGAATTCAGAAGAATGAGGGAAGATCTTATAGAAACATATAAGATTATTAAGGGAGCAGATAAGATAGAAGCAGGGAAGTAGTTTCCACTGGCGGATGAAAGTAGAACTAGGGGGCATAGCCTCAAAATAAGGGGGAGCAGATTTAGGACTGAGTTGAGGAGGAACTTCTTCACACAAAGGGTTGTGAATCTGTGGAATTCCCCATCCAGGGAAGCAGTTGAGGCTACCTCATTGAATGTTTTTAAGGCGAGGTTAGATACATTTTTGAACAGTAAAGGAATTAAGGGTTATGGTGAGGGTGGAGCTGAGTCCACGAAAAGATTAGCCATTATCTTATTGAATGGTGGAGCAGCCTCCAGGGGCCAGATGGCCTACTCCTGCTCCTTATGTTCTTATGTTTATTCCTACTGAGGGAGTGCCGCACTGTCAGACGGTCAGTACTGAGTGAATGCTGCACTGTCACAGGGTCAGTACTGAGGGAGTGCCGCACTGTCAGAGGGTCAGTACTGAGGGAGTACCGCACTGTCAGAGGGTCAGTCCTGAGGGAGTGCTGCACTGTCAGAGGGTCAGTACTGAGGGAGTGCCGCACTGTCAGATGCTCAGTACTGAGGGAGTGCCGCGTTGTCAGAGGGTCAGTACTGAGGGAGTGCCGCACTGTCAGAGGGTCAGTACTGAGGGAGCGCCGCACTGTCAGAGAGTCAGTTCTGAGGAAGTGCTGCATGAAGTAGTAATGGCCACCACATAGAATTGTGATGTGGTGGCCATTACGGAGACTTGGATGTCTCAGGGACAGGACTGGGTGCTTCAGGTGCCGGGTTTTAGATGTTTCAGGAAGGACAGGGAGGGAGGCAAGAGAGGGGGGGGAGTGGCACTGTTGATCAGGGATAGTGTCACGGCTGTAGAGAAGGTGGACGCCGTGGAGGGATTGACTACGGAGTCTCTGTGGGTGGAGGTTAGGAACAGGAAGGGGTCGGTAACTTTGCTGGGTGTTTTCTATAGGCCGCCCAATAGTAACAGAGATGTTGAGGAGCAGATGGGGAAACAGATCCTGGAGAGATGTAGGAATAACAGAGTTGTCGTGATGGGAGATTTTAATTTCCCAAACATAGATTGGAATATCCCTAGGGCTAGGGGTTTGGATGGAGAGGAGTTTGTTAGGTGTGTCCAGGAGAGTTTCCTGACACAGTATGTGGATAAGCCTACTAGAGGAGAGGCTGTCCTTGATCTGGTGCTGGCTAATGAACCTGGACAGGTGGAGGATCTGTCGGTGGGTGAGCATCTTGGGGATAGCGATCATAATTCTATCTCCTTCACGATAGCATTGGAAAGAGATAGGATCAGGCAGGCTAGGAAAGTGTTTCTCTGGAGTAAAGGGAAATACAGTGTCATCAGGGAGGAAATTAGACGGGTAAATTGGAAGGAGGCATTCTTGGGGAAAAGTACCGAAGGAAAGTGGAGGATTTTCAAGGAATGTTTGTCTGGAGCTCTGCATGACAACGTTCCGATGAGACAGGGGGGTGTTGGTAGGGTACGGGAACCGTGGTGCACGAAGGTTGTGATGAACCTGGTGAATAAGAAAAGAGAGGCGTACAGAAGGTTCAGAGAGCTAGGAGGTGTTAAGGATTTAGAGGAGTATACGGGATGTAGGAAGGAGCTTAAGAAGGAAATTAGGAGAGCGAGAAGGGGTCATGAGAAGACCTTGGCGGGTAAGATTAAGGAGAATCCCAAGGCTTTCTACAAATATGTCAAGAGTAAAAGGATGAGATGTGAAGGCATAGGACCCTTAAAAGGTGAAGGGGGAAAAGTTTGTGCGGAACCGTTAGAAATGGCGGAGGTGCTTAATGAATACTTTACCTCGGTATTCACGGTGGAAAGGGATCTGGGTGGTTGTACTGCTGGTTTGCGGTGGACAGAAAGGATCAAGCATGTGGACATAAAGAAAGAGGATGTGTTGGAACTATTGAATGGCATCAAGGTTGGTAAGTCGCCGGGACCGGATGGGATGTACCCCAGGTTACTGTGGGAGGCGAGGGAGGAGATTGCGGAGCCTTTGGCGATGATCTTTGCATCGTCGATGGAGACGGGAGAGGTTCCGGAGGATTGCAGATGTGGTCCCTATATTCAAGAAAGGGAACAGGGACAGCCCGGGAAATTACCAACCGGTGAGTCTAACCTCAGTGGTTGGTAAGTTGATGGAGAGGATCCTGAGAGACAGGATTTATGATCATCTAGAGAAGTTTAGTATGATCAAAAGTAGTCAGCACGACTTTGTCAAGGGCAGGTCGTGCCTTACGAGCCTGGTTGAGTTCTTTGAAAATGTGACCAAGCACATTGACGAAGGAAGAGCGGTGGATGTGGTCTATATGGACTTCAGCAAGGCGTTCGATAAGGTCCCCCATGCAAGACTTCTTGAGAAAGTGAGAGGGCATGGGATCCAAGGGGCTGTTGCCTTGTGGATCCAGAACTGGCTTGCCTGCAGAAGGCAGAGAGTGGCTGTGGAGGGGTCTTTCTCTGCATGGAGGTCAGTGACCAGTGGAGTGCCCCAGGGATCTGTTCTGGGACCCTTGCTGTTTGTCATTTTCATAAATGACCTGGATGAGGAAGTGGAGGGATGGGTTGGTAAGTTTGCTGACGACACCAAGGTAGGTGGTGTTGTGGATAGTTTGGAGGGATGTCAGAAGTTGCAGCGAGACATAGATAGAATGCAAGACTGGGCGGAGAAGTGGCAGATGGACTTCAACCCGGATAAGTGTGTAGTGATCCATTTTGGCAGATCCAATGGGATGAAGCAGCAGTATAATATGAAGGGTACCATTCTTAGCAGTGTAGAGGATCAGAAGGACCTTGGGGTCCGGGTCCATAGGACTCTTAAATCGGCCTCGCAGGTGGAGGATGCGGTCAAGAAGGCGTACGGCGTACTAGCCTTCATTAATCGAGGGATTGAGTTTAGGAGTCGGGAGATAATGCTGCAGCTTTATAGGACCCTGGTTAGACCCCACTTGGAGTACTGCGCGCAGTTCTGGTCACCTCATTACAGGAAAGATGTTGAAGCCATTGAAAGGGTGCAGAGGAGATTTACAAGGATGTTGCCTGGATTGGGGGGCATGCCTTATGAGGATAGGTTAAGGGAGCTTGGTCTCTTCTCCCTGGAGAGACGAAGGATGAGAGGTGACCTGATAGAGGTTTACAAGATGTTGAGAGGTCTGGATAGGGTAGACTCTCAGAGGCTATTTCCAAGGGCTGAAATGGTTGCTACGAGAGGACACAGGTTTAAGGTGCTGGGGGGTAGGTACAGAGGAGATGTCAGGGGTAAGTTTTTCACTCAGAGGGTGGTGGGTGAGTGGAATCGGCTGACGTCGGTGGTGGTGGAGGCAAACCCGTTGGGGTCTTTTAAGAGACTTCTGGATGAGTACATGGGATTTAATGGGATTGAGGGCTATAGATAGGCCTAGAGGTAGGGATATGATCAGCGCAACTTGTGGGCCGAAGGGCCTGTTTGTGCTGTGGCTTTCTATGTTCTATGTTCTAATGGGATTCCTGTGCAGAGAGTTTTCAATGCCTTATACGAGTGCGTAAAATTGAAAACCAATTTCTTGTACCATTTATCTCAGTGCAATAGGAAGGACAACCTTCAATTTGCTACACAGCTTGATTCATCCAGCGAAGACAGGAGCCCAAACCTCTGAAGACTTGACAAAGATCCTTGAAGAGCATTACTCTCCATACCATGATCATCATGAAATGATTTGGGTTCCGCCGAAGGAATCAACTGGAAGATGAATGCATTGCTCAGTATGTGGCAATCTTAAAAAGACTGGCACAACATTGTGAGTTTGGTGAGACATTAGAAGATACCGTTTGAGATCGTTTAGTTTATGGTTTCCAAAATTCGGCTATCCAAAGAACAAAGACAAGTGCAGCACAGGAACAGGCCCTTCGGCCCTTCAAGCCTGTGCTGTACGTGATGCTGCAACGAAACTAAAAAAAAACTTTCTGCCCTTACTCCAGCCCTATCCCTCTATTCCCTCCCTAATCATGTACCCACCCAGATGCCTCTTAAATATTGCTAATGTGCCTGCTTCCACCACCTCCTCTATCTTCCATAGAAGATTGTTTACTGAACATGCTTTGATTTTAAAGACAGCAGTGGAAATTGCAGTGTCGATGGAACTCACTGCTGAAGAGGCCTTACAATTTGGTGCAGGAATGAAGATCCACAGATTGGGAACTGCCCATAAGAAGCCAAAACAGCAACAAGCATGTCACAGATATGCCAAAATGGGCATTCGGTGAGTGAATGCTGGAGCAAGGAGAGTCAATGCAAGAATTATGACAAACCATTGTAAAAGCTTGTTGGGTTAGACCAGCTTCCCTTGAGAAGAATATTCACAAGAAGAATCTATGTACCCTCAAGAAGAACAAGTTGCATTCTACAAAAAGAATTTACAACATATTAGGAAAGAATTATGACCGTCATAGAGGTTTCCAGCATGGAAACAGGTCCTTCGGCCCAACTTGTCCATGCCGCCTCTTCTTTTTAAAGCCCTAAGCTAGTCCCAATTGCCCACATTTGGCCCATATCCCTCGATACCCATCGTACCCATGTAACTGTCTAAACGCTTCTTAAAAGATAAAATTGTACCCGCCTCTACTACTACCTCTGGCAGCTTGTTCCAGACACTCACCATCCTCTGTGTGAAACAATTGCCCCTCTGGACCCTTTTGTGAAAAAATTGGCCCGAGAACCACAGAACATTACAGCTCAGAAACAGGCCTTTTGGCCCTTCTTGGCTGTGCCGAACCATTTTTGTGCCGAGTCCCACTGACCTGCACCTGGACCATATCCCTCCACACCCCTCTCATCCATGTACCTGTCCAAGTTTTTCTTAAATGTTAAAAGTGAGCCCGCATTCACCACTTCATCTGGCAGCTCATTCCACACTCCCACCACTCTCTGTGTGAAGAAGCCCCCCCTAATATTCCCTTTAAACTTTTCCCCCTTCACCCTTAACCCATGTCCTCTAGTTTTTTTCTCCCCTAGCCTCAGTGGAAAAAGCCTGCTTGCATTCACTCTATCTATACCCATCAAAATCTTATACACCTCCATCAAATCTCCCCTCATTCTTCTACGCTCCAGGGAATAAAGTCTTAACCTATTCAATCTTTCTCTGTAACTCAGTTTCTCAAGTCCCGGCAACATCCTTGTAAACCTTCTCTGCTCTCTTTCAACCTTATTTACATCCTTCCTGTAATTAGGCGGCACGGTAGCACAGTGGTTAGCACTGCTGCTTCACAGCTCCAGGGTCCTGGGTTCGATTCCCGGCTCGGGTCACTGTCTGTGTGGAGTTTGCACATTCTCCTCGTGTTTGCGTGGGTTTCCCCCGGGTGCTCCGGTTTCCTCCCACAGTCCAAAGATGTGCGGGTTAGGTTGATTGGCCAGGTTAAAATTGTCCCTGAGATGCGCAGGTTAGAGGGATTAGCGGGTAAATATGTGGGGGTAGGGCCTGGGTGGGATTGTGGTCGGTGCAGACTCGATGGGCCGAATGGCCTCCTTCTGCACTGTAGGGTTTCTATGATTTCTATGATTTCTATGAAAACAGTACACAATATTCTAAATTCGGCCTCACCAATGTCTTATACAACCTCACCATAACATTCCAACTCTTATATTCAATACTTTGATTTATAAAGGCCAATGTACCAAAAGCACTCTTTACGACCCTATCTACCTGTGACGCCACTTTTAGGGAATTATGTATCTGTATTCCCAGATCCCTCTGTTCTACTGCACTCTTCAGTGTCCTACCATTTACCTTGTATGTTCTACCTTGGTTTGTCCTTCCAAAGTGCAATACCTCAGACTTGTCTGCATTAAACTCCATTTGCCATTTTTCAGCCCATTTTTCTAGCTGGTCCAAATCCCTCTGCAAGCTTTGAAAACCTTCCTCACTGTCCACTACACCTCCAATCTTTGTATCATCAGCAAATTTGCTGATCCAATTTACCACATTATCATCCAGATCATTGATATAGATGACAAACAACAATGGACCCAGCACTGATCCCTGTGGCACACCACTAGTCACAGGCCTCCACTCAGAGAAGCAATCCTCCACTACCACTCTCTGGCTTCTTCCATTGAAAGAAGTTTAACAACACCAGGTTAAAGTCCAACAGGTTTATTTGGTAGCAAAAGCCACACTTTATAATTTACTGACTACTGACGTCAAACTTACCGGCCTATAATTTCCCGCATTACTTTTTGAGCCTTTTTTAAACAACGGAACAACATGAGCTATCCTCCATTCTTCCATTGAGCCAGTGTCTTATCCAATTTACTACCTCCCCATGTATACCTCGCTACTGAACCTTCCTAACTAACCTCCCATGCGGGACCTTGTCAAAGGCCTTACTGAAGTCCATGTAGACAACATCCACTGCCTTCCCTTCATCCACTTTCCTGGTAACCTCCTCAAAAAACTCTAATAGATTGGTTGAACATGACCTACCACGCACAAAGCCATGTTGACTCTCCAAATATTTGTAGATCCTATCTCTTAGTACTCCTTCCAATAATTTACTGACTACTGACGTCAAACTTACCGGCCTATAATTTCCCGCATTACTTTTTGAGCCTTTTTTAAACAACGGAACAACATGAGCTATCCTCCAATCATCCGGTACCTCACCCGTGGATACCGACATTTTAAATATATCTGCCAGGGCCCCTGCAATTTCAACACTAGTCTCCTTCAAGGTCCGAGGGAATACCCTGTCCGGTCCTGGGGATTTATCCACTCTGATTTGCCTCAAGACAGCAAGCACCTCCTCCCCTTTCATCTGTATAGGTTCCATGACCTCCCTATTTGTTTGCCTTATTTCCATAGACTGCGGACAAGTTTCCTTAGTAAATACGGATGCAAAAAATCTACTTAATATCTCCCCCATTTCTTTTGGTTCCATACATAGCCGACCACTCTGATCTTCAAGAGGACCAATTTTATCCCTCACTATCCTTTTGCTCTTAATATACCTGTAGAAGCTCTTAGGATTATCCTTTACCTTGTCTGCCAAAGCAACCTCATGTCTCCTTTTAGCCCTCCTGATTTCTTTCTTAAGTAGTTTCTTGCACTTGTTATACTCCTCAAGCATCTTATTTGCTCCCTGTTGCCTATACATGTCATACATCTCTCTCTTCTTCTTTATCAGAGTTCCAATATCCCTCGAGAACCAAGGTTCCTTATTCTTATTCACTTTGCCTTTAATCCTGACAGGAACATACAAACTCTGCACTCTCAAAATTTCTCCTTTGAAGGCCTCCCACTTACCAATCACATCCTTGTCAGAGAACAGCCTGTCCCAATCCACGCTTTTTAGATCCTTTCTCATTTCTTCAAATTTGGCCTTTTTCCAGTTTAGAACCTCAACCTGAGGACCAGATCTATCTTTATCCATGATCAAGTTGAAACTAATGGCGTTATGATCACTGGAACCAAAGTGTTCCCCTACACACACTTCCGTCACTTGTCCTAACTCGTTTCCTAATAGGAGATCTAATATTGCATCCTCTCTAGTTGGTACCTCTATATAGAACATAGAACATGGAACATTACAGCGCAGTACAGGCCCTTCGGCCCTCAATGTTGCGCTGACCAGTGAAACCAATCTAAAGCCCTTCTAACCTACACTATTCCAATATCATCCATATGTTTATCCAATAGCCATTTGAATGCTCTTAATGTTGACGAGTCCACTACTGCTGCAGGCAGGGCATTCCACGCCCTTACTACTCTCTGAGTAAAGAACCTACCTCTGACATCTGTCCTATATCTCTCTCCCCTCATTTTAAAGCTATGTCCCCTCATGTTAGCCATCACCATCCGAGGAAAAAGGCTCTCACTATCCACCCTATCTAATCCTCTGATCATCTTGTATGCCTCTATTAAGTCACCTCTTAACCTTCTCTCTAACGAAAACAACTTCAACTCCCTCAGCCTTTCCTCATACGATTTTCCCACCATACCAGGCAACATCTTGGTAAATCTACTCTGCACCCTTTCCAACACTTCCACATCTTTCCTATAATGCGGCGACCAGAACTGTACGCAATACTCCAAATGCGGCCGCACCAGAGTTTTGTACAGTTGCAGCATGACCTCATGGCTCCGAAACTCAATCCCTCTACCAATAAAAGCTCACACACCGTATGACTTCTGAACAACCCTATCAACCTGGGTGCCAACTTTCAGGGATCTATGCACATGGACACCCAGATCCCTCTGTTCATCCACACTACCAAGTATCTTTCCATTAGCCCAGTACTCTGTATTCCTGTTACTCCTTCCAAAGTGAATCACCTCACACTTTTCACGATATAAATCACTGTATTGATTTAGAAAATTTTCCTGAATACATTTTACAAACTCTAACCCGTCTAGACCTTTCACAGTATGGGAGTCCAAATCTATATCTGGAAAATTTAAATCCCCGACTATCACAACTTTATGTTTCCTGCAGTTGTCTGCTATCTCTCTGCAGATTTGCTCCTCCAATTCTCACTGACTATTGGGTGGTCTACAATACACCCCCATTAATGTGGTCATACCTGTCCTGTTTCTCAGCTCCACCCATATGACCTCGGTAGTCAAGCCCTCTGATCTGTCCTGCCTGAGCACTGCTGTAACATTTTCCCTGACTAGCAATGCCACCCCCCCACCCTTCATCCCTCTGCCTCTATCACGTCTGAAACATCGGAACCCTGGAACATTGAGCTGCCAGTCCTGCCCCTCCTGTAGCCAAGTTTCACTAATGGCTATAATGTCATAATTCCATGTGTCAATCCACGCCCTCAGCTCGTCTGCCTTCCCCACAATACTCCTGGCATTGAAATAGACACACCTCAGAAGATTATTACCACCACACACAACCCTTCTATTTGTGATTTTGCATGAACTATTAACATCATTTATTTTCAACATCATTTATTTTCACCCCCGCTCCACTATCTGCTCTGGACCCTTTTGTATCTCTCCCCTCTCACCTTAAACCTATGCCCTCTAGTTTTAGACTCCCCGACCTTTGGGAAAAGATATTGACTATCTAGCTGATCTATGCCCCTCATTATTTTATAGAACATAGAAAAACTACAGCACAAACAGGCCCTTCGGCCCACAGGTTGTGCCGGTCATGTCCCTACCTACCTAGGCCTATATATAGGCTTACCTATAACCCTCAATCCTATTAAGTCCCATGTACTCATCTAGAAGTCTCTTAAAAGACCCTATCGAGTTTGCCTCCACCACCACTGAGGGCAGCCGATTCCACTCACCCACCACCCTCTGAGTGAAAAACTTACCCCTGACATCTCCTCTGTACCTACTCCCCAGCACTTTAAACCTGTGTCCTCCAGTAGCAGCCATTTCAGCCCTGGGAAAAATCCTCTGGGAATCCGCCTGATCTATATCTCTCAACATCTTGTACACCTCTATCAGGTCACCTCTCATCCTACGTCTCTCCAGGGAGAAAAGACCGAACTCCCTCAACCTATCCTCATAAGGCATGCCACCCAATCCAGGCAACATCCTTGTAAATCTTCTCTGCACCCTTTCAATAATTTCTACATCCTTCCTGTAATGAGGCGACCAGAACTGAGCACAGTACTCCAAGTGGGGTCTGACCAGGGTCTTATAAAGCTGCATTATTATCTCCTGACTCCTAAACTCAATCCCTCAATTGATGAAGGCCAGCAGCACACCATACGGCTTCTTAACCACCTCCGCTACCTGCGAGGCCGATTTAAGAGTCCGATGGACCCAGACCCCAAGGTCCTTCTGATCCTCTACACTGCTAAGAGTCTTACCCTTGATATTATACTCCTTCATCCCATTTGACCTGCCAAAATGGACCACTACACATTTATCCGGGTTGAAGTCCATCTGCCACTTCTCCGCCCAGTCTTGCATCCTATCTTTGTCATGCTGCAGCTTCTGACATCCCTCCAAACTATCCACAACACCACCAACCTTTGTGTCGTCAGCAAACTTACCAACCCATCCCTCCACTTCCTCATCCAGGTCATTTATGAAAATGACAAACAGCAAGGGTCTCAGAACAGATCCCTGGGGCACTCCACTGGTGACCGACCTCCATTCAGAAAAAGACCCATCTACAACCACTCTTTGCCTTCTCCAGGCAAGCCAGTTCTGGATCCAGAAGGCAACAGCCCCTTGGGTCCCATGCCCTCTCACTTTCTCGAGAAGTCTTGCATGGGGGACCTTATCGAACGCCTTGCTGAAGTCCATGTAAACCGCATCTACCGCTTTTCCTTCATCAATGTGTTTAGTCACATTTTCAAAGAACTCCACCAGGCTCGTAAGGCACGATTTGCCTTTGACAAAGCCGTGCTGACTACTTTTGAGCATATTAAACTTCTCTAAATATTCATAAATCCTGTCCCTCAGGATCTTCTCCATCAACTTACCAACCACTGAGGTTAGACTCACCAGTCGGTAATTTCCTGGGCTATCCCTATTCCCTTTCTTGAATATAGGAACCACATCCGCAATCCTCCAATCCTCCGGAACCTCTCCCGTCTCCATCGACGATGCAAAGATCATCGCCAGAGGCTCTGCAATCTCTTCCCTCGCCTCCCACAGTAACCTGGGGTCCATCCCATCCGGTCCCGGTGACTTATCTATCTTGATGCTATTCAAAATTTCCAACACATCCTCTTTCTTAATATCGACAAACTCAATCTTCTCAGTCCGCCGCAATCCTGTAGTACAACCACCCAGGTCTTTTTCCACCGTGAATACCGAGGTAAAGTATTCATTAAGCACCTCTGCTATTTCTTCAGGTTCCGTACAGACTTTCTCACCTTCACATTTTATAGGTCCTATTCCTTCACATCTCATCCTTTTACTCTTCACATATTTATAGAACGCCTTAGGGTTCTCCTTAATCTTACCTGCCAAGGCCTACTTGTGACCCCTTCTGGCTCTCCTAATTTCCTTCTTAAGTCCCTTCCAACAAGCCGTATACTCATCTAGATCCCCATCATCGCCCAGCTCTCTGAACTTATTGTACGCTTTCCTTTTCCTTTTGACTAGGTTCAGCACAGCTTTCGTGCACTATGGTTCCCGTAACCTACCAAAACCTCCCTGTCTCATCGGAACGTTGTCATGTAGAACTCCAGACAAACATTCCTTGAAAATCTGCCACCTTACTTCGGTACATTCCCTCGAGAATACCTCCTTCCAATTTACGCCTCTCATCTCCTGCCTGATGGCTTCATATTTCCCCTTACTCCAGATAAACACTTTCCTAGCTTGCCTGATCCTATCTCTTTCCAATGCTAGCGTAAAGAAGATAGAGTTATGATCACTGTCCCCAAGATGCTCCCCCACTGAGAGATCCGACACCTGTCCAAGCTCATTAGCCAGTACCAGATCGAGTACAACCTCTCCTCTTGTAGGTTTATCCACATGCTGTGTCAGGAAACCCTCCTGAACACACCTAACAAACTCCTCCCCATCCAAACCCCTTACCCAAGGGATATTCCAATCGATGTTTGGGAAGTTAAAGTCTCCCATCACGACAACCCTGTTATTACTACATCTCTCCAGGATCTGTTTCCCTATCTGCTCCTCAACATCCCTGTTACTATTGGGCGACCTATAGAAAACACCCAGCAAAGTTATCGACCCCTTCCCGCTCCGAACTTCCACCCACAGAGACTCCGTAAACAACCCCTCCACGGCGTCCACCTTCTCTACAGCTGTGACACTATCCCCGATCAGCAGTGCCACTCCCCCCCCCTCTTCTGCCTCCCTCTCTGTCCTTTCAGAAACATCTGAAACCTGGAACCTGAAGTAACCAGTCCTGTCCCTGTCCCCAAGTCTCCGAAATGGCCACCACATCACACTTCCAAGCATCGATCCACACTCAAAGCTCATCCACTTTATTTACTACACTCCTGGCATTAAAATACACATATCTCAAACCATTGGTCTGAGCTCTCCCCTTCTCCATCACCCGTCTATTCTCCCTCTTACGCTGTCTACAATCCCTCTCTATTTGTGGGCTACCCTCCTCGCTCCCAGTCACCTCATCTCAATTCCCTCCCCGCAACCTTTCTAGTTTAAAGTCTCCCCAGTAGCCTTAGCCAACCTTCCTGCCAGAATATTGGTCCCCCTGGGATTCAAGTGCCACCCGTCTTTTTTATACAGGTCACACCTGCCCCTAAAGAGGTCCCAATGATCCAGGAACCCGAATCCCTGCCCCCTGCTCCAGTCCCTCAGCCACGCATTCATCCTCCACCTCACTCCATTCCTGCTCTCACTTTCCCGTGGCACAGGCAGTAATCCTGAGATTACTACCTTTGCGTTCCTCCTTCTCAACTGTCTACCTAACTCCCTATATTCTCTTTTCATGACCCCTTCCCTCTTCCTATCAATGTCAGCGGTACCAATATGTACCACGACCTCTGGCTCCTCTCCCTCCCCCCTCAGGATTTCTGGGACGCGACCAGAGACATCCCGGATCCCGGTTCCAGGGAGGCAGACCACCATCCGAGACTCCCGTCTGCCTCTGCAAAAACGCCTGTCCGACCCCCTTACTGTTGAGTCCCCGATTAATACTGCCTTCCTCCTCCTTTCCTTAACCCTCTGAATTACAGGGCCGGACTCCACTGCGGAGACATGGCCACTGCTGCTTCCCCCAGGCGGGCTGTCCCCCCCCAGCAGTACTCAGGCAGGAGTAGTTATTGTAAAGGGGCACATCCACTGGGGTGCTCTCTATCACCCGAGCTTTCCTCCTCCTGGCCGTTACCCACTTGCCTGCCTCCCGTGGCCCTGGTGTGACCACCTGATGATAGCTCCTGTCTATCACCTCCTCATTCTCCCTCACCAGACGAAGATCCTCGAGCTGCACTTCCAGTTCTCTAACACGGTCCCTTAGGAACCGCAGCTCGACACACCCATCACAGATATGGACGTCCGGGAGGCCAGGAGCCTCCAGGACCTCCCACATCCTACACTGGGAACAACAGACTGGCCTCACACTCATAATTTCCCTTTTTGTTTCAAGGAACACAGAGAAACGTACTTAAGAATTAAAGTTACCCCGCCTCGCCCTTTCCGCCTCGCCCTTTCCGCCTAAGCCCTTCGAGCCAAAGCCCTTACAGCTCTCGCTCAACTCCCAGCTCGCTCCGCTGCCCGCTCGCTCCGCTGCCCGCTCGCTCCGATGCTGCCCGCTCCCGATGCTGCCCGCTCCCGATGCTGCCCGCTCCCGATGCTGCCCGCTCGCTCCGCTGCCCGCTCGCTCCGCTGCCCGCTCGCTCCGATGCTGCCCGCTCGCTCCGATGCTGCCCGCTCCCTATGCTGCCCGCTCCCTATGCTGCCCGCTCCCGATGCTGCCCGCTCCCGATGCTGCCCGCTCCCGATGCTGCCCGCTCCCGATGCTGCCCGCTCCCGATGCTGCCCGCTCCCGATGCTGCCCGCTCCCGATGCTGCCCGCTCCCGATGCTGCCCGCTCCCGATGCTGCCCGCTCCCGATGCTGCCCGCTCCCGATGCTGCCCGCTCACTCCGCTGCCCGCTCACTCCGCTGCCCGCTCACTCCGCTGCCCGCTCACTCCGCTGCCCGCTCCCGATGCTGCCCGCTCCCGATGCTGCCCGCTCCCGATGCTGCCCGCTCCCGATGCTGCCCGCTCCCGATGCTGCCCGCACCCGATGCTGCCCGCTCCCGATGCTGCCCGCTCACTCCGCTGCCCGCTCACTCCGCTGCCCGCTCACTCCGCTGCCCGCTCCCAATGCTGCCCGCTCACTCCGCTGCCCGCTCACTCCGCTGCCCGCTCCTGACGCTGCCGCTGGTTCGAGCCGCCTGTTGTTTATACCTCGCGCGCTAAAAAAAAAAGACAAAAATCCTTCCCACGTCACCCCGCTCCCTTCCTACTTCCGGTTCCCACTTAAACTCTTAACTAACTAAAACCCCGCGAAAAAATAAGGATTTAAAGTCGCCCTCTTACCCTATTAACCGTAGCCACCAAACACTCCTCTCTCTCTTGCTCCGGTTGAACAATGAGAGCCCTCCCCCCAGGTAAGTAGCTTTTATATAAAAAACTGCAAAAATCCTTCCCACATCACCGTGCTCCCTTCCTACTTCCTACTTATAGACCTCCTATAAGGTCACCCCTCCACCTCCTACGCTGCAGAGAAAAAGGTCCCAGTCTATCCAGCCTCTCCATAGAAGAAGAGAATGTCCAGAAATATGATGAAGAGCTCCAACTGAATGTCTTACCCACACACGCTGAATCACATAGATTCTGGGTGATTCTGAAGTGGACAATCTATTCGGATGGATGTTGGTAGTTGTGCTGCTTTATCTTTGATTTCTGAGGCTACACACGAGGAAAAGATGAAGCATGTCTATTTAAAACCAGCTGATGTGGATTTAGGCGTGTACATGTTAAAAGGTGACATCATTGTCAACATGGAGTTGAGTGGACAAACAGCGGAGTTGCCTTTCCATGTGGTCCATGGTAATTTTGCAGCTCTATCTGGGAGATCATGGTTGCTCAAAGCTTAAGTGGAGTGCGGTCAACCGCTTGCCTGATGTGAAGTGACACTTTGCTGAAGATCGATGTCTATGCAATTCATCCCAAGGTTGATAAAGAACTTGTATGACTGATTAGAACTGGTGTGTTAGACCAGTTACAATGTGTGACTGGGCGACTCCCTTAAAGCTGTTGTGAAAGCAGATGGTTCAATTTGTATTTGTACTGATTTAAAAAATAACAATATACCCAGAAAACTAATCTGCAAGTCGGGCAGTAATGAAGGCAAATGGAATTTTGGCATTTATTGCTCAAGGACTAGAACCTAAAAATAGTGATGTGTTGCTGCGAGTGTAGAAAGATTCGTGAGACCCCGCTTAGAATATTGTGTACAGTTACAGTCTCCTTACTTGAGGAGGGATGCAGTGGCATTGGAGGCGGTTCAGAGTAGGTTCACTACATTGATCCCAGAGATGAGGGGTTTGTCTTACAAAGAGGGATTGGGCAGTTTAGGTCTACAGCTCCGAGTTCTTATGGTTCAGTGTTGTGTGCTGATCAATATCCTTTGATTGAAGATTTGTTTGCTGTGTTATCAGGTTATCAAGAGTTCACCAGGATTGATCTTTCATGAGCATATTTACAGATGCATATAGCCACTGAATATAAACTACTGCTTCCCTTCATTTCTGATAAAGGTATTTTTCATTGGAAAAAATTGCCGTTTGGAATAACTTCTGCACCAGCTCTATTCCAAAGATCTATGGATCAGAATTTAAGTGGTCTCTCTGGTGTACAATGTTCCCCAGATGATATTCTAATTACAGGGTCCAGTGAACAAGGGCATTTGAATAATTTAGAAGTCACATTGGAACATCTTCAAACATGTGGTCTGCATATCAAGAAAGAAAAGTGTGAATTTTTCCAGATATCAGTCCAGTACTTTGGTCACCTTATTGATAGTGAAGGCCTCCATAAAGCACCTAAGAAGATGGACGCTATTTTGACCAATGTGATTGAGGTCCTTTCTTGGATTAGTAAATTATTGTGGCAAATGTGTTCCTACTTCGCTGCACTATTGACCCGAGAAAGCATACAAAGATGGTTTGCAGGAGTATTTGTTCATTTTAATCTGAAGCTACCATTACTCCTTGCTTGCGACGCTTCACCTAATGGAGTAGGCAGCATGGTGTTAGCACTGCTGCCTCACAGCGCCAGGGACCTGGGCTTGATTCCCGGCTTGGGTCACTGTCTATGTGGAGTTTGCACATTCTACCCGTGTCTGCGTGGGTTTCCTCCGGGTGCTCCGGTTTCCTCCCACAGTCCAAAGATGTGCGGGTTAGGTGGATTGGCCATGCGAAATTGCCCCTTAGTGTCAGGAGGACCAGCTCGGGTAAATGCATGCGGTTATGGGGATAGGGCCTGGGTGGGATTGTGGTTGGGGCAGACTTGATGGGCTGAATGGCCTCCTTCTGCACTGCAGGATTCTATGGACGAGTGGCCAATAGCCTTTGCTTCACATACTCTGACTAGTGCTGCATCTAACTCTGCCCAACTAGAAAAAGAAGCATTGAGTATAATTTTTGAGTACAAAGGTTTCATCATTATTTGTATGGTTGTCATTTCACATTATTGACTGACCATTGACCCTTAACTACTGACTTTGGGTTGTATGAACACTGCTAGTCGATTGCAAGAATGGTCACTGATCTTTTCTGCACAATCTTACGTAATAAAGTATCGTCAGTCAGAATGCCATGCTGATGCGTTCTTGCTCTTACCTTTATCTGCCGAACAAACGCTATCAACTAGTTTTGCTAAAATTTCTTTATTTTTCACTGGTAAATCATTTGCCTGTGACAGGTTCTGAAGTTCAGAGACATACCAGAAATGATCCTGTGAGGGGGAAGGTGATGGATATAAAGTTTAAAGTTAAAGTTTAAAAGTTTAAAGTTTATTTATTAGTGTCACAAGTAGGCTTATGTTAACACTGTAATGAAGTTACTGTGAAAATCCTCTAGTCACCTCACTCCGGTGCCTGTTCGGGTACACTGAGGGAGAATTTAGCATGGCCAATGCACCCTAACCAGCACGTCTTTCAGACTGTGGGATGAAACCAGAGCACCCGGAGGAAACCCTCACAGACACGGGGAGAACATGCAAACTCCACACAGTGTGACCCAAGTCAGGAATCTGGCACTGTGAAGCAGCAGTGCTAACCACTGTACCACCATGCTGCCCCCATGGTATGGTATTGAGAGGAAAGATAGCTGGAATGCATCATATGCATCCTGATTTGAAATCCTAAGCAAAGATTTATAGACACCCACCATCCAAGGTGGGTGAATATTGTGGGAAATCTGAGCAATCATTCCTCCTAGTCTATGTGGAAGAGTTCTTGAACAACTACATAAAGGACATCCTGGTATAGTCTGGATGAAGGAATTAGCATGTAATTATTTATAGTGGCCAGATCTGGATGCTTAGATTGAAGAAAACTGGGACAATGTCAATCCTGTGTATGAATAAGAAATGCACAACCATTGTCTACTTTACACCCTAGGGAATGGCTTAAAATGCCACGGCAATGATTACCTGTAGATTTTGCTGGTGTGTTTGAGGTTTACGTTTTCTTAGTCAGAATTGATGTACACTCAAAGTGGCCAGAAGTTATGAGATCTGCCGAACACCCCATTGAAAAACTTGAAGAAGTTTTTGCAACATTTGGTAAACTGGAACAGATTGTTAACGATAGTGGTTTACTTCACATGCATTTAAAGATGATCTCAAAGTCAATAGAACCATAGAGATTTACAGCACGGAAACAGTCCCTTTTGTCCAACTCATCCATGACAACCAGGTTTCCCATACTGAACTAGTCTCATTTGTCTGTGTTTGGCCCATATCTCTCTAATCCTTTCCCATCCATGTACCTGTCCAAATGTCTTTTAAAAGTCATAATTGTACCTGCCTCGACCACCTCCCCTGTCAACTCATCCCATATATGCACCACCCTTTGTGTGAAAAAGTTGCTCCTCGGGTCCGTTTTAAATCTTTTCCCCCTCACCTTAAATCTATGCCCTCTTATTTTGGACTCCCCTATCCAGGGAAAAAGACCTTACCTATGACCCCCATGATTTTATAAACCTCTCTAAGGTCAGCCTCATTCTCCTATGCTCCAAGGAAAGAGATCCCAGCCTATCCAGCCTCTCCTGGGATCAGTGCTGGGACCTCTGTTGTTTGTAGTATACATAAATGATCTGGAGGAAAATGTGGGGGGTCTGATTAGTAAGTTTGCAGATGACACGAAGATTGGTGGAGTTGCTGATAGTGCTGAGGATTGTCAAAGAATATAACAGGATAGAGATAGATTGGAGACTTGGGCACAGAAATGGCAGATGGAGTTTAATCTGGACAAATGCGAGGTGATGCATTTTGGAGGATCAAATTTAGCTGTGAATTATACTGTAAATGGCAGAACCCTTCGGAACATTAACATACAGAGGGATCTGGGCGTGCAGATCCACAGTTCCCTGAAAGTGGCAACACAGGTGGCCAAGGTGATTAAGAAGGCATATGGCATGCTTGCCTTCATCAGCCGGGGCACTGAGTACAAGAGTTGGGAAATCATGTAGCAGCTATATAAAACCTTAGTTAGGCCGCATTTGGAGTATTGCAAGCAGTTCTGGTCACCACACTACCAGAAGGATGTGGAAGCTTTGGAGAGGGTGCAAAGAAGGTTCACCAGGGTGTTGCCTGGTCTCGAGGGTGTTGGCTATGAGGAGAGGTTGAATAAACTAGGATTATTTTCACTGGAAAGACAGAGGCTGAGGGGAGACCTGATAGAGGTCTGCAAAATTATGAGAGGCACAGACAGGGTGGATAGTCAGAGGCTTTTTCCAAAGGTGCAAGTGTCAATTACAAGGGGCACAGGTTCAAGGTGAGAGCGGGATAGTTTAAGGATGATGTGCGGGGAAGTTTTTCACGCAGAGAGCGGTGGGTGCCTGGAACGTGCTGCCAGAGGAGGTGGTGGAAGCAGGAACATTAGCAACATTTAAGAGGCATCTGGATGGGTCCATGAATAGGGATGGGATAGAAGGATACAGACCAAGTAAGGCCAGAGGATTTTTTGTTAGTTTAGTTAGGGCATCATAATCGGTACAGGCTTGGAGGGCCAAATGGCCTGTTGCTGTGCTATTCTTTGTTCTCCTTATAATTCAAACCTTCCAGGCACGGTAACATCCTTTCACAGTAACTTCATTGCAATGTTAATGTAAGCCTACTTGTGACACTAATTTAAAAATATCTTTTTTGCGCCCTTTCCAGTTTAATAACGTCCTCCCTATAGCAGGGTGACCAGAACTGTACGCAATAATCCAAATGTGGCCTTACCAATGTCTTGTACAGTTGCAACATAATGTCCCAACTCCTGTACTCAATGCTCTGACCGATGGAGGCAAGTGTGCCAAACGCCACCTTCACCACCCTGTCTACCTGTGACGCCACATTCAAGGAATTATGTACCTTCACCCTAAATCTCTCTGTTTGACAACACTCCCCAAGGCCCTACCATTAACTGTGAAAGTCCTGCCCTGTTTTGTCTTACCAAAATGTAACACCTCATATTTATCAGAATTAAACTCCATCTGCCATTCCTTGGCCCACTAGCCCAGTGTCATCGTGAAATGATTTCTCAGAATCATCTCCAGAATTACCAACTTCTTTAGTCCCTGGTGTTGAGAATATTACGACGGAAGACTTGGTTTAATCTGAGTTGCCTGATGATTGTGTCTTTGCTACTATATCACGTGCGAATCAAACAATTAGTTCCAAGAGAAGAATTTTCTACTGAATTTCTAAATCATAATTTTAGGGTCAAGAACAGCCAAATTCCAGAACATCGTATACAACCAAAGAGGAATAGATATCCTCCTGATTGATCTTCTTGTTGACTGTGTATGATGATTAATGATGCACTGTACTGTGTCTAGAGTATTATTGATCCAATGTATAACACTGCCGTAATTTGTTGTCATGACCACAGAAATAAAGGGGGAGGGATGTTATATATTTAAGTGATTGCATGATTGCTTTAAGTTTTGATCACATGATTTGATGGTGATGTCATTAGGGTGTTGCAGAGGCTGCTGTTTTGTAATCGGTACAGCAAGACCTCCTGGGATACATCTGCTGCTGTTAGTTTGAATCTATATGTGCAAACCACATCTTTACTTTTTGTTAAAACCTGCAACGCCTAACATAGTTTAAATATTAGAGGCAAGTCTTTGGAGGGTCAGTGCTGAGAGTGGGGCGCACTGTGAGAGGGTCAGTGCTGAGGGTGGGACCGCACTGTTAGAGGGTCAGTGTTGAGGGAGGGGTGCACTATCCTTGTGTCAGTACTGAGGGAGTGGCGCTCTCTCATCCATCCCAGCCTCCTATTCATTGACTCTGTCTACATTTCCCACTGCTTCGGTAAAGCAGCCAGCATAATTAAGGACCCCACACTCCGGACAGTCTCTCTTCCACTTTCTTCCATTGGGAAAAAGATACAAAAGTCAGAGGTCACGTATCAACTGACAAAAGAACAGCTTCTTCCCTGCTGCCATCAGACCTTTGAATGGATCTATCTCGCACTAAGTTGATCTTTTCTCTACACCCAAGCTATGACTGTAACACTATATTCTGCACTCTCTCCTTTTCCTCTCCTCTATGTGCTCTATGAACGGTATGCTTTGGCTGTATAGCATGCAAGAAACAATACTTTTCACTATGTTAATACATGTGACAATAAATCAAAACAAACTGTTGGCGGGTCACTGCTGAGGGAGAGGTACATTGTCACAAGATCAGTGGAGAGGTAGTGCCACATGGTTGGAGGGTCAGTACCGAGGGAGTACTGCACTGTTGGAGGAGGGTCAATATTGAGGGGGTGCTGCACTGTCAGAAGATCAATACTGAGGGAGTGCTGCACCATTGGAGGGTCACTGTTGAGGATGTGCCACATTGTTGGAGGACGAATACTGAGGGAGTGCTGCACTGTCAGATGCTCAGTGCTGATGGAGTGCTACTGTCGGATGGTCAGTATTGTGGGAACACTGCATTGTCAGATGGCCAATGCTAAAGGAGCACCGCATTGCCAGAGGGTCAGTGTTGAGGGTGTGCCGCGTTGTCAGAGGGTCAGTATTGTGGGAGCACTGCAATGTCGGAAGGTCCAGACAGAGAAACATAGAAAATAGGAGGAGTACGTCATTCGGTCCTTTGAGACTCCTCCGCCGTTCATTATGATCATGGCTCATCATGCAATTTCTGACCATACTGTGCCTTTAAGAAATATATTTGTGTCATGTTTCTTGTGCAGGATCTGTTTTGCATATATTAGGAGCAAGAGGGTAGCAAGAGAAAGAGTAGGTCCCCTCAAGGACAATGGAGGGAAGTTATGTATGGAGCCACAGGAAGTGGGTGAGTTCCTTAATGAGTACTTTGTATCGGTACTCACCAAGAAGAAGGACATGATGGATGTTGAGGTCAGGGATCGGTGTGTGAACGCTTTTGAGAATGTCAATATATCGAAGGAGGAAGTGTTGAGTATCCTAAATTACATTAAGGTAGACAAGTCCCCAGGGCCGGATGGGATCTATCCCAGGATACTGTGGGAGGCAAGGGAAAAAATAGCTGTGGCATTAATAGATATCTTCACATCCTCTTTGACCACAGGTGAGGTTCCAGAGGACTGGAGGCTAGCCAGTATTGTTCCCTTGTTTAAGAAACAAAACAAAAATGGACACGTGTGGAACCACAGGGCATTGTTGAGGTTATCATTGAATATTTCTCCTCTGTGTTTACCGTAGAGAACGACGTGAAGATTTGGGAACCTGGGAAAGTTAGTGGCGATATATTGGGGACAGTTCGCATTACAGAAGAGGTGATGGACATATTAAAATGTATGAAGGTGAATAAATCTCTTGGCCCTGACCAGGTGTATCCAAGAACACCGCGTGAGGCTAGAGAAGAAATTGCGGGGCCCTGGCTGAGATATTTGCATCATCATTAGGCATGGGTGAGGTACCAGAAAACTGGAGGGTAGCAAATGTTGTTCCCTTATTTAAGACGGGCTGCAAAGAAAAACCTGGAAATTGTAGACCGGTGAGCCTAACATCTGTGGTAGGTAAGTGACTGGAGAGGATTCTGAAGGATAAGATATACAGGCATTTGGAAAGACAGGGTTTGATTAGGAGCAGTCAGCACCACTTTGTGCATGGGAAATCGTGCCTTACAAATCTGTTAGAGTTCTTTGATGAAGTGACCAGGAAGGTTGATGAGAGCAGGGTGGTAGATGTAGTCTATTTGGATTTCAGTAAGGCCTTTGATAAAGTTCCACACGGTAGGCTGCTCTGGCAGGTTAGATCACATGGAATCCAGGGAGAGCTGGCAAATTGGATATACAATTGGCTTGATGGTAGGAAGCAGAGGGTAATGGTGGAAGGATGCTTGTCAGACTGGAGGCCTGTGACTAGTGGTGTGCTTCAGGGGTCAGTGCTGGACCCATTGCTGTTTGTTATCTATATCAACGATGAGAATGTACAAGGCATGATCAGTAAGTTTGGAGATGACACTAAAATAGGTGGCATTGTAGACAGTGAGGAAGGTTATAAAAAATTGCAGCAGGATCTTGAACAGCTGGGGAAGTGGGCCGAGAAATGGCAAGTGGAGTTCAATACAGATAAGTGTGAGGTGTTGTATTTTGGAAAGTCAAATCAAGGTAGGACTTTCACGGTGAAAGGTAGGACCTTGGGGAGTATCGTGGAACAGAGGGACCTTGGAGTTCAGATGCACGATTCTCTAAAGATGGAGTCACAGGTAGATAGGGCAGTGAAGAAGCTTTTGGCATGTTGGCCTTCATCAGTCAGGGCATTGAGTGTAGAAGTTGGGAAGTTTTGTTGCAGTTGTGCAGGATGTTGGTGAGGCCGCACCTGGAGTATTGTGTTCAGTTCTGGTCGCCTTGCTATAGAAAATATATTATTAAACTGGAGAGGGTGCAGAAGAGATTTACAAGGATGTTGCCAGGACTCAAGGGACTGAGTTATAAGGAGAGATTGGACAGGCTAGGACTTTTTTCTTTGGAGCGTAGGAGACTGAGGGGCGATCTTATAGAGGTGCATAAGATCGTGAGAGGGATGAATAAAGTGAATGCACTCAGCCTTTTTCCCAGGGTTGTGGAATCGAGAACGAGAGGGCAGAGGTTTAAGTTAAGAGGGGCAAGAATTAATGGGAACCTGAGAAGCAACTTTTTTACGCAGATGGTGGAACGTGTGTGGAATGAGCTGCCGGAGGAAGTGGTTGGGGCAGGGATATTGATAACATTTAAAAGGTATTTGGACAGATACATGGGTAGGAAAGGTTTAGAGGGATATGGGCCAAATGGAGGCAAATGGGGTTAGCTTAGATGGGCATTTTGGTCGGCATGGACCAGTTTGGGCTGAAGGACTTGTCTCCGTGCCGTAGATTCTATGATTCTATAAAAGAAATCGGATAATCCAGCAAATTATAGGCCAGTGAGCCTGATGTCGGTGGTGGGGGATCTTTTGGAGAAGATATTGAGGGACAGGATATATGCACATTTGGAAGAAAATGGACTAGTTAGTGACAGGCAGCATTGTTTTGTACGGGGAAGGTCATGTCTCACCAACTTGATTGAGTGTTTTGAAGAGGTGACAAAGATAATTGATGAGGGAAGGGCTGTGGATGTAGTTTATGTGGACTTTAGTAAGGTGTTTGACAAAGTACCACATGGCAGACTGACACACAAACTAAAATCAAACTGGATTTGAGGTGGACTGGCTAAATGGATACAGAACTGGCTTTGTTATAGAACTTCCTGTTGGGGAGCACTTCAGCGGTCACGGGCATTCGGCCTCTGATATTCGGGTAAGCGTTCTCCAAGGCGGCCTTCGCGACACACGACGGCGCAGAGTCGCTGAGCAGAAACTGATAGCCAAGTTCCGCACACACGAGGACGGCCTCAACCGGGATATTGGGTTCATGTCACACTATTTGTAACCCCCACAGAGTTTCACTGGCTGTCTTGTCTGGAGACAATACACATCTTTTTAGCCTGTCTTGATGCTCTCTCCACTCACGTTGTTTTGTTTCTTAAAGACTTGATTAGTTGTAAGTATTCGCATTCCAACCATTATTCATGTAAATTGAGTCTGTGTCTTTATATGCTCTGTTTGTGAACAGAATTCCCACTCACCTGAAGAAGGGGCTTGCAGCTCCGAAAGCTTGTGTGGCTTTTGCTACCAAATAAACCTGTTGGACTTTAACCTGGTGTTGTTAAACTTCTTGCTGTGTTTACCCCAGTCCAACGCCGGCATCTCCACATCATTTGTTATAGAAGACAGAGAGTAGCGGTGGAAGGGTGTTTTTCAGAATGGAGATCTGTAGCTAGCGGTGTTCCGCAGGGATCAGTGCTGGGACCTCTGTTGTTTGTAGTATATATAAATGATCTGGAGGAAAATGTAGGAGGCCTGATTTGTAAGTTTGCAGATGACACGAAGACTTGCTGATCGTGCCGGGGATTGTCAGAGGATACAACAGGATATAGATTGATTGGAGACTTGGGCACAGAAGCGGCAAATGGAGTTTAATCTGGACAAATGCGATGTGATTCATCTTGGAGGATCAAATTTAGGTGTGAATTATACTGTAAATGGCAGAACATAAGAACTAGGAGCAGGAGTAGGCCATCTGGCCCCTCGAGCCTGCTCTGCATTCAATAAGATCATGGCTGATCTTTTTGTGGACTCAGCTCCACTTACCCGCCCACTCACCATAACCCGTAATTCCTTTACTGTTCAAAAATTTATCTATCCTTGCCTTAAAAACATTCAATGAGGTAGCCTCAACTGCTTCACTGGGCAGGGAATTCCACAGATTCACAATCCTTTCAGTGAAGAAGTTCCTCCTCAACTCAGTCCTTAATCTGCTCCCCCTTATTTTGATGCCATGCCCCCTAGTTCTAGTTTCACCCGCCAGTGGAAACAACTTCCCTGCTTCTATCTTATCTATTCCCTTCATAATCTTATATGTTTCTATCAGATTTCCCCTCATTCTTCTGAATTCCAATGAGTATACACCCAGTCTACTCAGTCTCTCCTCATAAGCCAACCCTCTCAACTCCGGAATCAACCTAGTGAACCTCCTCTGCACCCCCTCCAGTGCCAGTATATCCTTTCCCAAGTCAGGAGACCAAATCTATATGAAGTACTCCAGGTGTGGCCTCACCAGCACCTTATACAACTGCAACATAACCTCGCTGTTTTTAAACTCCATCCCTCCAGCAATGAAGGACAAATTTCCATTTGCCTCCTTAATTACCTGCAGCACCTGCAAACCAACTCCTTGAGATTCCTGCACAAGGACACCCAGGTCCCTCTGCACAGCAGCTGCAATTTTTTACCATTTAAATAATAGTCCATTTTGCTGTTATTCCGATCAAAATGGATGACTTCACATTTACCAACATTGTACTCCATCTGCCAGACCCTCACCGAGTCTATCTATATACCTTTGCAGACTTTCAGCATCCTCTGGTTCAATCAAGCAGACACAGGATGGATTCATGAAGGGAAATCATAGAAACCCTACAGTACAGAAAGAGGCCATTCGGCCCATCGAGTCTGCACCGACCACAATCCCACCCAGGCCCTACCCCCATATCCCTACATATTTACCCACTAATCCCTCTAACCTACGCATCCCAGGACACTAAGGGCAATTTTTAGCATCGCCAATCAACCTAACCCGTACATCTTTGGACTGTGGGAGGAAGCCGGAGCACCCGGAGGAAACCCACGCATACACGAGGAGAATGTGCAAACTCCACAGAGACAGTGACCCAAGCCGGGAATCGAACCCAGGTCCCTGGAGCTGTGAAGCAGCAGTGCTAACCACTGTGCTACCGTGCCGCCCCATGTCATGTTTGTCATGTTTGACTAATTTACTGGAATTTTTTGAGGATATAACGAGTGCGATTAACAGAGGGGAACTGGTGGATGTGGTGTATTTGGATTTCCAGAAGGCATTCGATAAGGTGCCTCACAAAAGGTTGCTGCATAAGATAAAGGTACACGGAGTTGGGGGTAAAGTGTTAGCGTGGATTGAGGATTGGCTATCTAACAGAAAGCAGAGAGTCGGAATAAATGGATGCTTTTCCGGTTGGCAATCAGTGACTAGTGGCGTGCAGCAGGGATCGGTGTTGGGGCCTCAACTATTTACCATATACATAGACGATCTGGAGGAGGGGACCGAGTGTAGGGTAACAAAGTTTGCGGATGACACAAAGATGAGTGGGAAAGCAAACTGCGTGGAGGACACAGAGAGCTGCAGAGAGATTTGGATAGGCTAAGTGAGTGGGCAAGGATCTGGCAGATGGAGTATAACGTTGGTAAGTGTGAGGTTATCCACTTTGGAAGGAATAATAGTAAAATGGACTATTATTTAAACAGTGAAAAATTACAACATGCTACTGTGCAGAGGGACCTGGGGGTCCTTGTGCATGAATCACAAAAACTCAGTTTGCAGGTGCAGCAGGTGATCAAGAAAGCAAATGGAATGTTGGCCTTTATCGCGAGAGGGATGGAGTATAAAAGCAGGGAGGTCATGCTGCAACTGTACAGGGTACTGGAGAGGCCGCACCTAGAGTACTGTGTACAATTTTGGTCCCCTTATTTAAGAAAAGATATATTAGCTTTGGAGGGGGTACAGAGAAGGTTCACCAGGTTGATTCCGGAGATGAGGGGGTTAGCTTATGAGGAGAGATTGAGTAGACTGGGCCTGTACTCATTGGAGTTTAGAAGGTTGAGGGGAGATCTTATAGAGACATATAAGATAATGAAGGGGCTAGACAGGGTAGAAGCAGCGAGGTTATTTCCACTTACAATGGAAACAAGAACTGGGGGCATAGCCTCAAAATACGGGGGAGTCAATTTAGAACAGAGTTGAGGAGGAACTTCTTCTCCCAGAGGGTAGTGAATCTTTGGAATTCTCTGCCCAATGAAGCAGTCGAGGCTACCTTGTTAAATGTGTTTAAGTCACAGATAGATAGATTTTTAACCATTAAGGGAATTAAGGGTTATGGGGAGCGGGCGGGTAAGTGGAACTGAACCCACTATCAGATCAGCCATGATCTTATTGAATGGCGGAGCAGGCTTGAGGGGCCAGATGGCCTACTCCTGCTCATATTTCTTATGTTCTTATGTTCTCTGCACACTTTGCTCTGCCACTCCTCTTCGTGTCATCTGCAAATTTTGACACACTACACTTGGTCCCCAATTCCAAATCATCTATGTAAATCGTAAACAATTGCAGTCCCAACACTGATCCCTGAGGCACACCACTCGTCACTGATCACCAACCAGAATCCTTAGGAACATTAACATACAAAGGGATTGGGGCGTGCAGGTCCACAGTTCCCTGAAAGTGGCAACACAGGTGGCCAAGATGATTAAGAAAGCATATGGCATGCTTGTCTTCATCTGATGGGGCATTGAGTACAAGTGTTGGGAAATCATGTTGCAGCTATATAAAACCTTGGTTCGGCTGCATTTGGACTCTTGTGTGCAGTTCTGGTTGGCGCACTACCAGAAAGATGTAGAAGCTTTGGAGAGAGTACAAAGAAAGTTCACCAGGATGTTGCCTGGTCTCGAGGGTGTTGGCTATTGTGAGAGGGGGAAAGTTTAAGGGAGATGTGCGGGGCAAGTTTTTCACGCAGAGAGGAGTGGGTGCCTGGAACGTACTGCCAGCAAGAGGTAGTGGAAGCTGGAACATTAGCAACATTTAAGAAGCATCTGGATGGGTACATGAATAGGGAGGGAATAGAGGTCTATGGACCGAATATGGGCAGTATTTTTTAGTTAGGGAATCATGATCATGGAGGGCTGAAGGGCCTGTTCCTGTGCTGTACTTTTCTTTGTTTGAGCAGTTTGTTCAATTTTTGGTGCCATTTTGTCTGCATGTAGCAGCTGTTGTTCCTGCAGCAGCATAATTGATCTTAATTGTTATAATGTTTGTTTTAATCTGGAATAATGCAGTGTTGCCATTTTAGCTTTTTCCTCTGGCACCTTTCAGAGTGGGGCTTGATTTGGCTGATTGAAAAGTGAGGTCATGTGACTGGATGGAGCTAGGTTTACAAAGACATCAAGCTCAGTTATTGTTTGGGAACTATGAAGAGCAAAAATAGCTGTGTCTTTCTGGAGATTGGGACTTAGAGGGAATATGCCTCTTTCTCTTAAAGTTTAAAGTTAATTTATTAGTCACAAATAAGACTTGCATTAACACTGCAATGAAGTTATTGTGAAATTCCCCTCGTCGCTACACTCCTGTGCCTGTTCAGGTCAATGCACCGAACCAGCACATCTTTCAGACTGTGGGAGGAAACTGGAGCACCCAGAGGAAACCCACGCAGACACGGGGAGAATGTGCAAACTCCACATAGACAGTGATCCAAGCCAGGAATCGAACCCAGGTCCCTGACGCTGTGAAGTAGCAGTGCTAACCACTATGCTACCGTGCCGCCCCAAGTTCTGCTGTTTAAAGTTAGATCTTTCTCTGGAAACCACTTATGGGAGTCAGAAGGCAGGTGTCTTTCTGTATCTGTCCAGAGGGGTTAAAAAGCTGGAAATCTCACATCCACATGAGCAAATCTGTTTTTGGTTTTAACTGGATTTGAAGTAGAATTTATGTCTATGAGGATATTGCTTAAATTGGAACAATGGAGTGCAATAGCTGTTATATTTTGTCATGTTTAAGTATTTTAATTGGTAAAAGTTATGCTAATTCTTTTTTATATTCTAACTGTGTTGTTGAATAAAGTTTGTTTTGATAAAAGCTTCCGAGTAGGTCAATAGAATCACACCTGAAGAAAAACAGCTTATGCTTACACCAATATCAAAATCAAAGAAAGTTGGGGTCTAGGCTAGCTTCATAATATACCTTGGAGTTTCTGCTCTGGCCCTTAAATTCAATAACCAGTTCCCACCTTCCCCCAATATGATTTTTCCCCTGCACCCCAGAGCTATGTCTTATACTTTCTTGAAAATATACAATGTTTTGGGCTCAACTGCTTTCTATGTAGTGAATTCCACAGATTCACCACTCTCTGGGTGAAAAAATATCTCCTCATTTCAGTTCTAAAATGTGTATAAGATAACTTTTTTAGGCCAATATGTAGAGGATCCAACTGGGGAAGGAGCTGCCCTGGAGCTAATTCTGGGGAATGAAGGCAGACAGGTGATTGAAGTAGTGGTGAGGAAGCATTTCAGTGATAGCCATCACAACGTAATACAATTTAAGCTTGTTCTGGACAAAGAAATAGGGACTTGGGGGGGGGGGGGGGGGGAAGAGCCAGAGGACAATGAACTTCACAACTGTCTTCACCCAAGAGAATGAGGGTGAAGTTACAGGACTCGAGAGACAGACAGTGAATGTGAGACAAGGTATTGGAGGTGTTGGCAGACTTAAATGTGGATAAATCTCCAGGTCCAGGTGAATTGTGCCCGAGGCTGCTGTGGGAGGCAAGGGAGGAGATTGCAGGGGCTCTGACCCAAATTTTCAATTCCTCCCTGACCATGGGGGAGGTGCCAGACGACTGGAGAACAGCTAATGTGGTTCTGCTAGTTAAGGAGGGTTGTAGAGATAAACCAGGGAACTACAGACCAGTGAGTCTCATATCAGTGGTAGGGAAACTATTGGAGAAACCTCTGAAGGAGAGCATCTATCTCCACTTGGAGAGGGAAAGCTTGATCAGGGACAGTCAGCATGGCTTCATCAGAGGGAGGTCACGCCGAACAAATTTGATTGAATTTTTTGAGGAGGTGACCAGGTGTGTAGACGAGGGGAGTGCAGTCGATGTAGTTTATATGGATTTCAGCAAAACCTTTGACAAGGTCCCACATGGAAGACTCATAAAGACAACAAATGCACGTGAGATACAGGCTAATTTGATCAAATTGGCTCAGTTGTAGGAGACAGAGGATAGTGACAGAAGGCTGCTTTAGTGGCTGGAAACCAGTGTCCAGTGGTGTACCACAGGGATCTGTGCCGGGCCCCCTGTTATTCGTCATTTATATAAATGACATTGATGACGATGTGAGGGGTAGGATTAGTAAGTTTGTGGATGACACAAAGATCGGCCAGGTGGTTAACAGTGAGGTGGAGTGTCTTGGGCTACAAGAAGATATAGACGGAATAGTCTAATGGGCAGATAAGTGGCAGGTGGAATTTAACCCTGAAAAGTGTGAGGTGATACACTTTGGAAGGAGTAATTTGACAAGGAAGTATTCAATGAATGGTAGAACACTAGGAAGTTCTGTGGGACAAAGGGATCTTGGCGTGTTTATCCATAGATCTCTGAAGACAGAAGGACATATTAGTAGAGTGGTGAAAAAGGCATATGGGACACTTGCCTTCATCAATCGAGGCACAGATTACAAAAGCACAGAGGTCATGATGGATTTGTATAGAACTTTGGTGAGGCCACAGCTGGAGCACTGTGTGCAGTTTTAGTTGCCACATTATCGGAAGGATGTGATTGCACTGGAGGGGGTGCAGAGGAGATTCACCAGGATGCTGCCTGGGATGGAACATTTAAGTTATGAAGAGAGGTTGGATAGGCTTGGGTTGTTTTCGTTGGAGCAGAGAAGACTGAGGGGCAACCTGATTGGGGTGTACAAGATTGTGAGGGACATGGACAGAGTGGATAAGGAGCAGCTGTTCCCCTTACTTGAAGGGTCAGTTATGAGGGTACATAGGTTCAAGGTGATGGGCAGGAGGTTTGGGGGATGTGAGGAAAGACTTTTACCCAGAGGGTGGTGAGGGTCTGGAATGCGCTGCCTGGGAGGGTGGGAGAGATGGGTTGCCTCACATCCTTTAAAGAGTACCTGGATGAGAACATAAGACCATAAGAAATAGGAGCAGGAGTCGGCCATCTCGCCCCTCGAGCCTGCCCCGCCATTCAATAAGATCATAGCTGATCTGAAGTGGATCAGTTCCACTTACCCACCCGATCCCTATAACCCCTAATTCCCTTACCGATCAGGAATCCATCTATCCGTGATTTAAACATATTCAACGAGGTAGCCTCCACCACTTCAGTGGGCAGAGAATTCCAGAGATTCACCACCCTCTGAGAGAAGAAGTTCCTCCTCAGCTCTGTCCTAAACTGACCCCCCTTTATTTTGAGGCTGTGCCCTCTAGTTCTAGTTTCCTGTCTAAGTGGAAAGAATCTCTCCACCTCTACCCTATCCAGCCCCTTCATTATCTTATAGGCCTCTATAAGATCCCCCCTCAGCCTTCTAAATTCCAACGAGTACAAACCCAATCTGCTCAGTCTCTCCACATCACAGGTGGATAGGGTCGTAAAGAGTGCCTTTGGTACATTGGCCTTTATATATCGGAGTATCGAGTATAAAAGTTGGAGTGTTATGGTAAGGTTATATAAGGCATTGGTGAGGCCGAATTTGGAGTATTGTGTACAGTTTTGGTCACCTAGTTACAGGAAGGATGTAAATAAGGTTGAAAGAGTGCAGAGAAGGTTCACGAGGATGTTGCTGGGACTTGAGAAGCTGAGTTAGAGAGAGATTGAATAGGTTGGGACTTTATTCCCTGGAGCGTAGAAGATTGAGGGGAGATTTGATAGAGGTGTATAAGATTTTGATGGGTATAGATAGAGTGAATGCAAGCAGGCTTTTTCCGCTGAGGCTAGGGGAGAAAATAAACCAGAGGGCATGGGTTAAGGGTGAAAGGAGAAAAGTTTAAAGGGAATATTAGGGGGAGCTTCTTCACGCAGAGAGTGGTGGGAGTGTGGAATGAGCTGCCGGATAAAGTGGTAAATGCGGGGTCACTTTTAACATTTAAGAAAAACTTGGACGGGTTCATGGATGAGAGGGATGTGGAGGGATATGGTCCAAGTGCAGGTCAGTGGGACTAGGCATAAAATGGTTTGGCACAGACAAGAAGGGCCAAAAGGCCTGTTTCTGAGCTGTAATTTTCTATGGTTCTATAATCAACACCCCTCATCTCTGGTATCAACCTGGTGAACCTTATCTGCACTCCCTCCAAGGCCAATATATCCTTCCGCAAATAAGGGAGCACTTGGCACATCATAACATTCGCAAATATATCCTTCCGCAAATAAATGAGCACTTGGCACATCATAACATTCAGGGCTATGGACCAAGTGCTGGCAGATGGGATTAGGTGGGAGGTCAGGTTTTCCTCACGTCAGTGAAGACTCGATGGGCCAAAGGGCCTCTTCTATATGATTCTATGAAATTATGAAATAAGTTTTTTTTACACAGAGGGTGCTGGGTGCCTGGAACTTGCTGTCAGGGGAGGTAGTGGAAGCAGATGCGATAGTGACTTTTAAGGGCGCCTTGACAAATACATGAATAGGATGGGAATGGAGGGATGTGGTCCCCGGAAGGGTAGGGGGTTTTAGTTCAGTTGGGCAGCATGGTCGGTGCAGGCTTGGAGGGCCGAAGGATCTGTTCCTGTGCTGTAATCTTCTTTGTCCTTTGAAAAGGTTTACCCTGTATCTTTAGACCATGATCCCTGGTTCTGGACTTCCCCCACCATCGGGAACATTTTTTATCGAACAGTACAGCTCAGGAACAGGCCCTTCAGCCCACGATGTGCCAAACATGACCCCAAATTAAACTAATCCCATCTGCCTGCCTTGGTCCATATCCCTCTATTCCTTGCATATTCTAGAAAGCACTTGATAGGGACCTGGCTGCAAGAATGTTTACTGAAGTTGAAGCTTGTGGAATTGAGAACAAGTTCTTGACTCAGTTCGGAGTTTGGCTGAGACGCAGTTTGGAATCGACAGCATGTGGCTGGTGGTGTTCTACAGGGATCTGTGTTAGGTCCTCAACTATTTATCAAACTTATTCACAACTTTGATGGGGTGGAATGCCACAAATCCAAACCTACCATAAGCAGTGTAAACGGAGACATAAAACTACAAAGAAACATTGATAGATTACATGAATGGGTAAACTGTGCAAAACGGAGTCACATAAGGCAAATGTGAGGTCCTGAAAAGAGATACATTGGGCTGAATGGCATCCTGTTGGGTGGAAAATTCTAGTTTTAAGTGGACAACCTTGACTGCGATTGTAAAGCTAGTTCCTCCGTCATCAGGTACATTTAGCAGAGATAGAAGCATCTTCCCTGGAGGGTCTGTATCTGGACAGCAGCAGGGGTAGGGTTTCCGCTGCCCCCTCGTGTGGATATGAAAGCCACGGGGAGTCAGAAAAATGACCAGACTCCAAGCACAAGGTGCAAAGAGCTTTATAGATGAAAACGACAGCATTGGTCATCTTATTAAAACACAGCTCCATCGAAAAGTCACACAGTAATAATATAATCAGCACAACCTCCAAATTATTTTCGAGTTTGATTGATAAAAAACAGTTTATGTCAGTCCCAAGTCTTGTGTCCCTTATAATTGGTTTCCAGTCTGGAGGTGGT